>NC_135783.1:345539321-345839321 GCF_051106095.1 Pogona vitticeps
TAAAATCTTGAAAGATGATGCTGTTAAGGTGCTACATTCAATATGCCAGCAAGTTTGGAAAACTCAACAGTGGCCAGAGGATTGGAAAAGATCAGTCTACATCCCAATCCCAAAGAAAGGCAGTGCCAAAGAATGCTCCAACTACCGAACAATTGCACTCATTTCGCACGCTAGCAAGGTTATGCTCAAAATCCTGCAAGGTAGGCTTCAGCAGTATGTGGACCGAGAACTCCCAGAAGTACAAGCTGGATTCCGAAGAGGCAGAGGAACTCGAGACCAAATTGCTAACTTGCGCTGGATTATGGAGAAAGCCAGAGAGTTCCAGAAAAATATCTACTTCTGCTTCATTGACTATGCGAAAGCCTTTGACTGTGTGGACCACAACAAACTATGGCAAGTTCTTAAAGAAATGGGAGTGCCTGACCACTTTATCTGTCTCCTGAGAAACCTATATGTGGGACAGGAAGCAACAGTTAGAACTGGTCATGGAACAACTGAGTGGTTCAAAATTGGGAAAGGAGTACGGCAAGGCTGTATATTGTCCCCCAGCTTATTTAACTTATATGCAGAATACATCATGCGGAAGGCTGGACTGGAAGAAACCCAAGCCGGAATTAAGATTGCCGGAAGAAATATCAACAACCTCCGATATGCAGATGATACCACTCTGATGGCAGAAAGTGAGGAGGAATTAAATAACCTCGTAATGAGGGTGAAAGAGGAGAGTGCAAAAAATGGTCTGAAACTCAACATCAAAAAAACTAAGACCATGGCCACTGGTCCCCTCACCTCCTGGGAAATAGAAGGGGAAGATATGGAGGCAGTGTCAAATTTTATCTTCCTGGGCTCCATGATCACTGCAGATGGAGACAGCAGCCCTGAAATTAAAAGACGCCTTCTTCTTGGGAGGAAAGCGATGACAAATCTTGACAGCATCTTGAAAAGCAGAGACATCACCTTGCCAACAAAAGTCCGAATAGTCAAAGCTATGGTTTTTCCTGTCGTCATGTATGGAAGTGAGAGCTGGACCATAAAGAAAGCAGACCGCCGAAGAATTGATGCCTTTGAATTGTGGTGCTGGAGGAGGCTCTTGAGAATCCCCTGGACTGCAAAGAGAACAAACCTATCAATTCTAAAGGAAATCAACCCTGAGTGCTCACTGGAAGGACAGATCCTGAAGCTGAGGCTCCAGTACTTTGGCCATCTCATGAGAAGAAAAGAGTCCTTGGAAAAAACCTTGATGTTAGGAAGGTGTGATGGCAAGAGGAGAAGGGGACGACCGAGGATGAGATGGCTGGACAGTGTCTGCGAAGCAACCAACATGAATCTGACACAACTCCGGGAGGCAGTAGAAGACAGGAGGGCCTGGCGTGCTCTGGTCCATGGGGTCACGAAGAGTCGGACACGACTAAACGACTAAACACACACACACAGAGACAGCTTCCTTGATCGATAAAAGACTTTTCTTCAGTGATTTTACTTAAGCAGAGGCAAGATGACTTTCCAACGGGAATGCCATAACTGTGAAGTCTCCAGACACTTGTAGCAATCGGTTCTATTGTTCACTTTATTTATGTAAAATATTTTTTTACCCTACCTTTCTCCTTAAAAAGGACCCAAGGTGGCTTACATCCTTGAAAGACAATATCTAAAGCTGAAAACAATAAGCATACAATGGCGGTTTGCATCATTAAAATGCCATTTTAAAGCTAAGAACAATAAGTATAAAGAGGCCACTTACATCGTTAAAAAACAATATTAAAGCTAAAACAATAAGTATGCAAAACAGTAAAAAGGAACAAACAAGTGCCACTCTGAGAGACTGTAAACACAAGTAGTTACTACACCTCATTCTTGTGAGTCTTTTTTTTTAGAATGAGGACTCCTCACTTTGCCTGAGTCCTCTCGGTGTTGTCCTTCTTCCAACAGTACTAAAGACACATTAAGAGGAATAAGAAAGGTCCCGCTCAGAGGAAAGCCCTCGTTCTTCCCTGATGGTCTGCATTCTGAAAGAAGCCGAGCGTTGCCAGAGTGAGACACTGGTACAACCCCTATGGCTAGAAGGACCTGGAGGATTCCCACGGTGAAAAACCTTAATGTACTCCTGAAGAAAAAACAGATAAACCCTCCTATATAAATTATTCACTTTTATAGGACAGCTTGCAGGGGTGAAAGAGTGATCCGCTCAATCCCTTCAGAGTCTCCAGATAAATGTGAGTTAAAAGTTTCTGTAACTACCTCTCCTTGGCGGAGGGATATAGGGCAGCAGTGCAGTTTGGAGACCTTGCTCCAGGCAAAGCTGCAGCCCAAGGAAAAAGCACAAAGCGGTACCCCAGCGGTGGCTAGACGTCAGCCATTCCTGTATAATTTACTAGAAACGCTCTTTGTGCCGTGCTTTTGATTTTCATTATTCTTTTGCACAGATTAAAGCTACAGCATCTTCTGCTAATTTAAAGGGAGTCCTGCAACAGCAGCTGAAATCAAGCGCTCTGAAAGGAACTCTGAGCAATAATTTATTGGAAGAGCCTGCCCAAATGAGGTTGTGGGCTGGGCAAAAAATATATATATACTTGACAATATTTTATCCATTTACAGGAATGTCTTCTTTTTTTTTTAAACACTAGGTTCACATTTATAAACCGGGATGAACAACTGTGATGGGTCTCAGGGCTCAGTTTTCTGCCCCCGGAATCTTCCAGGATCCACACAGAGGCCAGTGAGGGCAAGAAAGGGAAGGAAAAGCCCACACAAAAGAAAACTTGATTAAAAGTCTACTTCCAGTTTTGAAAAAAGGGTATTTGTGGGTATTAAAATGGGGCAGGGAAGGCCTGTGACCTATTTTTAAAAAGTTTCAATTCACTCTCTCATTGTTTTTCTAGAAAAAGAGAGAGCCAGAGGAGGGTTGGGGGGCTGTGTTGCCCACCTTTGCTGTAAAGGCACTTCTGGTGTATGGCTGAGTATTTACGCACAAAGTGAGCAAAGTGCAGTCCTTCAGGTGTCATTATACGGTATCATAAGCAAGCATAGCCACTGGTGGGGAATGCCGGGGGGTTGCAGTCTGATAATATTTCGGAAGGTTACACTATGTCCACCTGTGAGATACAAAGAGTTTGTCCACACTAGCATATAGATATAATATATGGATTGTTCAAGGCACGGTTTGGCTTGGGGAAAAACACACCTGTGTCTCCTCATGTTTGCATTTAAATCAAGCCTTCTTTTTTTAAGAGCAGTCACACACCTTTCTGGGCCAGCAGTAGGGCATGCATTCTTTTTGGCTCTGCTTATCCAGGAGAAAGCATCTTCCAGCAACCTCTGTGACTGCAGATTCCAAGCAAGAGTGAGGAGAGAAGAAGAGAAGGAAAGCAGGCATGGGGGTGGGGGGGCATCAGGGAAAGCACTTAATAAATATCTGATTGGACTACAAGGAGTCTTTTGCTGTGGGAATGGGAGAAGCACGCCAAACACCACTTCACTTCTCCCCTGCACCTCAAGGGACCCTTTGCAGCTTGATCCGTCCCACACCCAAAGTGGTCAATCTGGACAGGCAAAGCAAAGTGTGCTGCTTATACACTGCCCTGGAGCACTTAAAGCACTCTCTGGATGGTTTCCATGTTAATTAGACAGGCTAGACATTAACACACAAAACTCATAAGCTGGGTACTCATTTCAGCAACCTCAGAAAGAAGGAAGGCTGAGTGAACCTTGAGCCGGCTAACAGGGATTGCACCTGGTTCATGAGCACAGTTTTAGCTGCAGTACAGCTGTTTAACCACTGTGTCACAAGGCTCTGTGTGCCCAAAGAGAGATAGAAATATAGAGATGGTTGGAGAACTTTCAAAAGTTATTCTTTTCATTCCCAGAATCCTTGCTGGCTGGCAGATTTTACGAATTATGAGTTTTCAGGGGGCTGGGGAGTAAAAACATCTCACCTATGTTGGCCCTTAAATATCTCCTTCAGCTTTTTTTTTAAAAAAAAAGGTTGGCTCTAGTATGCAACACAAGAAGATCTTTGACAATACTCATGGGTTTTTTGAGGTCTAGGCTCTGGAGGAGAATTAATATGCCCTGAAAAATACTGGCAAAGAATAAGACATCACAAAAGTCCTTTGTGTTAAAAAAGCTGGCAGATTTTCTTTTGAACCCATCTCAGGTTCCAGCCATAATGCAACGTTTGGGCTGCTGTCAAGAAAGTTCTGCTCACAACCGTACCCCTGTACGCAAGCATTCGAAAGCAGCCAATCAGCTAAAAAGCACTCATTGTCTTCAGTTCCCATTTAGGCAACCCTCCGTAGGAAGTGCTGGCACCAGTTTCCCAACACTGGACACCAGAATATGGCTCAGATTAAGTCCTGGAGCTACAGTTTGCAGGAATGCAGAGAAGACAGTGAGGTGGGCTGGAGAGGGAGAGAGAATGGGAATCATTCGGCAGGCAAGGCCAAGATTCGTGTATTTGTTAAGTGCAACCAAACTGTTGGAGTCACGAGTGAAAAATGGTTCACTCCCTTGCCAGGAGCGTAGGGCTGAAAGTAAATAGTGATTTAAAAGGCATGGCTAGCACTAGAGCCTCCCACCCACCCCCATTAATTTTCACACTAGAGTAGATGCAGAGGAACCGATCCAGATTGCAATCCTAACCAGGATGGTTTTATCCCCATGCTTTCCACCTCTGTTGTCCTAGAGCTCCTACACCTGCAGTGTGAAAAATGATCCATTTCTTTGCACAAATGGTAGAGCATTCCTTACACCCAACACACACACAAACACACTCACACACACACACACACACACACACACACACACACACACACACACACACACACGGGTCCCAGTCTAGTTCATATCTTGCACTTACTCTGAGCTAAGAAAGAAAGACAGAGTTGTTAGCTGCTGTACTATATAAAATATTTATTTATTTATTTATTTATTTGATTTATACCCCGCCCATCTGGTCTAAAAGACCACTCTAGGCGGCTTCCAATATAGTAAAAACAGTGAAATAATATAAAACACACACACAATTACATAAATCATATTGTAATAAACAGAATACAACAATAGAATAGAAAATACATAAGGAGAGAATAAAGAAAAGTCAGATATTAACTAGAGGGAAGGCCTGAATGTATAGCCATGTTTTTAATTGACTTTTCAAAGTGTCCAAAGTGGGGGCCGCGCGGATCTCAGGAGGGAGATTGTTCCAGAGGCGAGGAGCCACCGCAGAGACGGCCCAGTTTCGTGTCCTTTCTTTCCGGGCCTCCCTCATCGTTAGGCTCCTCAGCCTCACCTCCTGGCTCGTGCGGGTGATCCGAGTAGATCTAGGTGGAAGCAGGCGTTCTGCCAAGTATCGAGGTCCTAAACCGTTTAGGGCCTTATATATAAGCATTAACACTTTGAAGTCAATGCAGAAACGGATGGGCAGCCAATGCAGCATGGCCAGAGTAGGAGAGATATGTTGGCATTTTCTCACTCCAGTGAGGAGTCTGGCCGTCGCATTCTGCACCACCTGAAGTTTCCGCATCAGCTTCAAAGGGAGCCCCACGTAGAGCGCATTACAGTAGTCTAATCTAGAGATTACGAGCGCATGTACTAAAATATCTTGGAGTTTGGTTCTCAGAGGGGGAAAAACGGGAGAAACCTTCACTGCCATTGTCACCAGCTGCTTTAGCATTCTTAGATCTTCCTCCCTTGGGATAATGGGACTAGTAGTCTGGTGCATCTGGAGATCCATGTGGCATTGCATATCCTAGGACTTGTGGTCTACAAAAAAAACCCAAGGGTCTAATCACATGGATGTACAGCTCACATTTTCGATTGCTTGTAATGTTATATTTTCTGGCAATCACACAATGTGTATTGGGTGGTTATGTGATAATACTCCACCTTGACCTCAATCCATGGCCAAGCTGGTCATCTTTGGTCCAACGGTAGGGCTACTACTTTGGGGGCTGGGCTGGAGTGTTTCCCTGATGAACAGAAGTTGTATTTTCTGCTTTTTTCTATTCGCTTTGTTAGGCTAGAAGCTCTTGTCTTTTTAAGAATGTAGTTAGAACATTCTTTCTCGTATTTTAAAGTATTTTTTTCCTGTATTTTGGATTGAATTCTGACTTATTTGCCTGCAACTTACATTTAGTTTTCATATATTTTTCAGGCATTTGTGTGCCTACAGTTTTCCATAGCTGTAAGACTTTGGGATATTTTCAGTATTCAGAGGCTTATGGAACATAGGAGCAATGTAGATAAACAAGGTTTGTAGAACAAGAGAAGCTGATGTTGCCTGGAATCATTGCAACTATGAAAAGACTTATCCCTTGATACCCAGATGAATTTTGATATGATTGGAAGTGGTTGTCTGATTTCCTTCTGGAATTAACCCATAAATGTCATAAATATAAGCTGTGTTGAATAAAGACTTCCAATATTTCCCCAGAGGTCTATAAAACTTTGTAGGGTTCTTAGGGAGGTGTTTTGGCATGAGACACTTTGATTTGACACTTCTAATTTTAAAAATGAACATTTCTTCTCTCTGGAATCTCTGCTACATTGGAGACTTTTTCCCCACAGCTTTTTGGCATGGAACTTTGGCTAAGCGTGTGTCTTGTTCCATTGCCAATGAGCTGCTTTGGCTTGTTGTTGTTGTTAACTTGTAAAGATGGTTGAGGTAATAGCCAAGATAACTAGCTCAGATTTCCTGTTTGTCATTTCATCTATTAAAACTGAAATGAAGCCTTTGGGTTTTGTTTTTTTCTCACAAAAAAAGAAAAAGAAAATATGCTACAGGTTAACAAGTCATATTCTTAGTTTCGGCTCCTCTCTATCATTGTCATCAACATCCACCCAGTCAAGTATGAATTTCTGGAATGATCTCAAGGCCGTACACGGGGGGGGGGGGTTGTCCTATTTTCTTCACAACAGCCCTGCATAGTAGCTTCTATGGAAGGATAAAACTGACTCAAGGTCACACAGCGAGTGACTTCATGCAAAGCTCTTTGAAGTCAACAGTGTACTTTCCAGTGATGTACAGTACAGTATTTGACCTTTAGGAAAGCGAATTTTAAAAATGAAAGCACCGGTATACAAGCAATGCTGTTTAGTAGCATGCTGGTCAGGATAACGCAGCAGGAGCAAATTTCAGAGATGTTTCTGTGTTTTCCCAAATGGAATTGGCAGGGACTACAGAGGTTGCATCCGAAACGATCAAGAAGGAAGGTCAAAAGCCACAAAGAAGAAGATCATCATCAGAAAAGTGGAAACGGGGAGACAACGCCAGCCAGAGGAAAACAGGGCAGAACAGGTTTGGTAAACAAGAATGCCTGTAAGGAGTAATGTTGAGGAATCCTCCAGCCATTCTATCTATCTCATCTTTTTCTTCTCCTAATCTGAAGGCAGAGTTACTTACAGGATTTTTTTTGTTTTGGTTTTTTGTTTTGTTTTTTTACTCTGTTCTCTGGCCAAATAAAAACTTGCCAGCTCAAAGGAAGGCTATGTGGGAAGAGATATACGAAATATTTACCACACTTTGTTTGAAGAGCTGGGGCGTGATATCTGTCATGTTCCCCCAGCGTCCCCTGTTTGTTTTCCCTCAAGCACAGGTCGACAATGTACTATTTTCTCCCTTTACACGCTGCCACCAGTGGATCTTTATCCACACTGTACCAAATACGTTTCTTACACCTGGGCTGCCAAATATAACAGGTTTATTTTAATGTTTGATTGGTGAATCACAGAAGTAAAGTCATAGATGTTCTTTTATTGTTCAGTCATTAAACTTGGATAGGATTACACGTTTGCTTGTTTACATTCATTCACCTTAACCTCTGTAAAAATATCTTAGGACTGTCTATCTATTTTTCTATTACTTTTATCTCTTTATCTATTCTCTAACACCCACCATCTTTTCAATCTCTGTCTTTAACCCTTCAAAACTCTCCTCTCTCTCTAACTCTCCCCTCAGTCTCCAACTGCTCTCTTGACTCCACCCCTCCTGTCCTGCCATAGGCTCCTGCCTTAGAGCTCCATATGACGGACAGGCGTGACTTGGGCATTCCGCCACAATATCCAATCGACAGCTTCCTCCAGCTTTAAAACCATGCCTCCAATGCCGCCTAGCTCTTTCCTTACTTACATCCAGGAACAGGGACTCAAGCCACAGGATTTGCTGTCAAGTCGGACTTAAGTCCCACCAGTGACTCGACTCCGATTCAACACAGTTTTTATCTCTAAAGAATCAGACTCAACTCGTCGTGACTCAGAACCTGCCCACCCCTCCCTTTTTTTTCTGGGGCAGAAGCTTGTTTTTATGTTGTAAGCCGCCTAGAGTGGTCGAAATGACTAGATAGGCGGGGTATAAATGCAATAAATAAATAAATAAATAAATAAATAAATAAATAAATAAATAAATAAATAAATAAAAATTTTAATAGGGACTTGGACTTGGGACTTCGTATCAAAGACTTGGATTCAGAGTTGGGACTTGATACCAAAGATTCAGACCCAAAGAATTGCCAACATCCCTGTTTACTTCTAAGAAACATGCCTGTCAAATCTATCTGTCATGAACGTTTGAGACTCTAAATTCTCTGCATTAATAATAAGACACCTGTGGAGGCCTGATGTAATGGGCCCTGATCCACTCAAGCTACCAAAAAATGTATGGGTTTTTGTTAGTGGTCTTTAAACTTATTGCTTACTCCTGTGCTTGTAAGGACCATATGGCTCTTTTTCTAATTTCAGTAGGACAAGTCCTTATCTTTGGCAAGTCTCGGGGGTTAGTTTTATGCCCGCTGTTCCCTCCACAGAACTGCACAAATCACCCAAAATGGAAGGAAGGAAGGAAGGAAGGAAGGAAGGAAGGAAGGAAGGAAGGAAGGAAGGAAGGAAGGAAGGAAGGAAGGAAGGAAGGAAGGAAGGAAGGAAGGAAGGAAGGAAGGAAGGAAGGAAGGAGATATGACTGGAAGTTCACTTCCAACTAGATACTTGAGGATGTAACCTATTTTAAAAAGTAAATTACTCTTTCTGTAAGGTTTCTGAGCTTCTTCACATTTTTATCCCTAGGCTCCTCTGGAGTTTGGGGCTGATAATGAAAATCTAACAGTAAAAGCAAACATGTACATTGGGAATGAAGAAACAGAGCATTAAATTGGGGGGGCAGGGTTTGCTTTTGTTAGAGATGCATCTGCTCTGGTCTGTTCCTGTAGTACCCCTTTTACACTTTTTAAAGTTTTCCATCTTGCCCACCTAGCAGCCATCCAGTTTTCCAGATCCTCTGAGTATGGTCATTGGAGAAAAGTTACTTCCCACCACCTAGATCGCTGGTGCTTTTTTTAATTTTTTTATTTTTCATTTTTCTCTCTCTCAAACCACGAAGTTAGACCAAAGCATCTGATTTTCTTATTTCAATAATTCAGTCCACTAAGTATCCATTCAGTCCACTACATAAAACTGGATTAAACCATCTCTATTCTGACTGAAGCTTGTTAAGGAAAAGAAAGTTTTATAGTGCTTGTGGGGAAAAATTCGAGCTTACTCGTATTTACAGTTTTCTGCAGTAGCAAGGAATAGTACTTGCACAAGCTTTGGGAACCATGTCATCCCAATTTGATCTGATTTAGTATGAGTGCCAGATCAAAGCAGAAGGGCCAGGATTGGAAATGAGAAGAAGAGAAGTAATTTGACACCTTTATTTGGGTCTGGACCACAAACCAAATAGGGAATAAATCAGTTCAGTCTTTTTTTTTTCTTCAGCAAATTTTACAGGTACTGAGTGTGCAAACCCTTGAAACGAAATGTTCCAAATTTGGCAGCTTCCTTCCCCAGACTGAAGAAGTGAATTTGTTCATGAAAAGGTAAAGGTAAAGGTTCCCCTTGACAATTTTTGTCCAGTCGTGTTCGACCCCAGGGGGCGGTGCTCATCCCCATTTCCAAGCCATAGAGCCAGCGTTTGTCTAAAGATAATCTTCCGTGGTCACATGGCCAGTGCGACTTAGACACGGAACGCTGTTACCTTCCCACCGAGGTGGTCCCTATTGATCTACTCGCATTTGCATGCTTTTGAACCGCTAGGTTGGCGGGAGCTGGGACAAGCGACGGGTGCTCACTCCATCACAGGGATTCGATCTTACGACTGCTTGGTCTTCTGACCCTGCAGCACAGGCTTCTGTGTTTTAGCCCGCAGCGCCACCACGTCCCTTGGTTTGTTCATGAAAGTTCCCATTAAAATAAAGCAGTTAGTCTTTAAGCTGACACAACAGTTTTGTCTTCATTTTTTAATTTTTGTTTTGTTTTTGCCTGACACTCTAGACCAGATCAGGATCTATCTGGAACCTCCAGAGTAAAGAATGAGGATGAGGATGATGAAATTAGACCAGAGGAGCTTCCAAATTAGACCAGAGGCCCATGCATGGCTCTAGTAGGGAATTCCATTGCTGTTGTTATGTGTTGTCAAGTCAGAACTGATTTATAGTGACTGAATGGGCTTTCAAGGTAGGATGGATATTTAAGAAGTTGGTTTACCAGTTCCACACCCCCAGCGATTTCCATGGCTGAGCAAGGATTAGAACCCAGGACTCCTGAGTCCTAAACCTTCCCTCTGTCCACTTCACCACACACTTTCATAGTCATGAGGAAACTATTGAAAGCAGCTTTCGGCATGTCTTCACCCTTCGAAAGGAGAAAATAGAACTGCTGGCTGCAATGGAGTGAGAGATAATATGATTTTATTGTTTCATTCCTCCTTATTATTTTATTTCCTTCTCAAAGTCCTGCTGTGCTGCCCCATCATGGCACAGAGGTGTGATAATGGGGTTCAAGGTCTGGCAGGCTCTGTTGGAAGTGATTGGATGCAACACAGCTTACACTCAACAAATGGGAGCAAGTTCAAAGGAGGGCGACAAGGATGATCAGGGGACTGGAAATCGAGACCTAGGAGGACAGACTGAAAGAAGTGGGCATGTTTAGCCTTGAGAAAAGATGACTGAGGGGAAGATATGTTAGCACTTTTCAAAATATTTGGAGGGAAGATATACAGAGGAGGGGCAAGATCTGCTCTCAATCATCCCAGAGTGCAGGACGTGTAATAATCAGCTCCAGTTGATTTCAGTTGAATATCAGGAAAAACCTCTTAACCCTTAGAACAATACAACAATGGAACCAATTATCTTGAGAGGGGAAGAGCACACTCCAACACTGGAGGCATTCAAGAGACAATTAGAAAATTGTCTGTCAGATCTGCTTTGATTTGGATTCCTGCATTGAGCAGAGGGCTGGACTTGATGGCCTTCCAACTCAATTATTCAGTGATTCTCAAAGGGTAAAGAGAGGACCTCTTCGGGTCTCCTAAACTGTCCTTTACTTGCTCTGACCTGCATTGACTGTCGTTCAATCTTAAAATAGTTGCTGATGTCACTTCCTCCCTCCTCACAGCTTTCTCTTGCCCACCCCTCCATTGATGGGACATGTTGACGATTCCAAGTAAGTTAGCTAGAACTAGGATTTCTGTCACCTGCTATACAAATGTACTCCTCCATCAAACGTAAGCTTTCTCAGGTTGCAATCAAGACAATGAGATAGGATTGCATCTGATCACAACAGAAGGGGTCGCCTTGCTAGGAGTGATCTCCCTTAAAGTGATCCATGGAGGAATCTCACCAACTCATCCCCCCCAAAATAGCAGCCAGCTTGGGCATGGAGCATGGTTGAGCTAGTTCACAATCTCACATGTGTTGTGTGATCGTCAGAAAACAGCTCGTACCAGACTGTACCACAGGCGATCCAAAATGCCAGCTATTTCCCACTCAGATTCCACCCTTGTTTTCCTAGAAAAAAAACTATGTATGTGTGAGCAGGTTGTCATTCAAAGGGCTGGAACTTTAAGAATGTTGTTGCTTGGCAGAGATCAAAGGGTGAAAAATCCTTTTGACTTTATGTAGACAATCACTCAGATACTCAGATGATACCACTCTGATGGCAGAAAGTGAGGAGGAATTAAAGAACCTCTTAATGAGGGTGAAAGACGAGAGCGCAAAAAATGGTCTGAAGCTCAACATAAAAAAAGCTAAGATCATGGCCACTGGCACCATCACCTCCTTGTAAATAGAAGGGGAAGATATGGAAGAAGTGACAGGTTTTACTTTCTTGGGCTCCATGATCACTGCAGATAGTGACAGCAGCCCCAAAATTAAAAGACGCCTGCTTCTTGGGAGAAAAGCGATGACAAACCTTGACAGCATCTTAAAAAGCAGAGACATCACCTTGCCAACAAAACTCTGCCTAGTCAAAGCTATGGTTTTTCCAGTAGTGATGTATGGAAGTGAGAGCTAGACCATAAAGAAGGCTGACCACCGAAGAATTGGTGCTTTTGAATTGTGGTGCTGAGAGGGAACTCTTGAGAGTTCCCTGGACTGCAAAGAAAACAAACTTATCCATTCTGAAGGAAATCAACACTGAGTGCTCACTGGAAGGACAGATCCTGAAGCTGAGGCTCCAGTACTTTGGCCATCTCATGAGAAGAAAAGACTCCCTGGAAAAGCCCCTGATGTTGGGAAAGAGTGAAGGCAAGAGGAGTAGGGGATGACAGAAGACGAGATGGTTGGACAGTGTCACTGAAGCTACCAACATGAATTTGACCCAATTCCGGGAGGCAATGGAAGATAGGAGGGCCTGGCGTGCTCTGGTCCATGGGGTCACGAAAAGTCGGATACAGCTTAACAATTAAACAACAAAAGACAACCACTGATATGCAACATCACTTGTTTTTTAATTAAAATTTTCTTTGCCTTACCTTAAAGGGCTGGTCAAGAAATTCACCATGGTTTAATCCATGGTGGTAGCTTCAGCTACAGGCAATTTCTTGACTGGCCTTTTAAGAGAAGGCAAAAAAAAAGTTATATATTTTTAATAGTTGATACAGCACATTAGCAACAGTAAAAAAAAAAACCTTTTTGTCCACTTCCTCTGCCTTCTGTCAAGCAGGGGACGTGAATAATTTGTCAATATCCTGAAGTGGCTCACTTGTTAAGCCATGTTCCAATATTGGCAGCAGCCATTTCCATGTGAATAATCAGGCTTGATTGCTTTATTCTAATTACGTAAGTCTGGCCTTGCCAAGCTGCCCAGACTAGCTTGTGGTGTAGCTGTCCCCTGGGTTTAGCTGTAGTTTGCTGAGACAAGTTACATAAATGTTATGTAACAAGTTACCTAAACTTTACATGAAAGGATTTTGGCCCTTGTTGGTTCTGGCTAGAAAACAAGGAAAAGAAAGAAGCATTCCACCTGCAGCTGTGTGAATTGGCATCACGGCAAGGCACTGCATGTGTTGGTCCCCTATTTGGAAAAAGCTCGCATATGAATGAATGAATGAATGAATGAATGAATGAATGAATGAATGAATGAATGAATGAATGAATGAATGAATGAATGAATGAATGAATAGGAAGAGGCTATCTGTAGACTTTTGATCTGAGATAAATAAGGCCTGGTGTGTCTCCAGATACAACAGAATGAGGTGATGGACTATGTATGTGAGTTCAGATTGCAGTTCATTTCCAAGTGATTTTCCCATGTAAAGAAAAGGAACTCCCTGCCAGCAGAAATCTAATACTTCAGGGAGAAGAATTCTTGCTTAACACCTCCCCCCCCAGTGTTTTTAATGTAGCACAGCATTCAAAAATGAGATATTTTTTTCCCAGCTATAGAAGAGGCATCTGACGTAACACATTTGCATGTTTATTACTGTGCTTATCTACATGGATACACTGGTCCTCCTTTACACATACATGTCCTGTGTCCATCACTAAGGGAGGAACTTGCAGGTGAGATTGCAAAATAGCCTGAAATGTACCACAGTTGTGAGAATTCACAACAACCCTTTGAAGTAGGTTAACCCAAGTAAGTTTCAGCCCTGAATGGGAATTTGCACCTGTGTCTCTGTTGCAATTCAGAATCTCGCACAGCGCTTCCTATTAGTTCTTCTCCAACTTTGACTGCACACTGCTGTTTCCCCACTAAGTTCAGATCTGCATTGTTAGCAATATTCCCTTTCTCCACCATCCGCGTCTCCCAATCTCTTTTCCAGACCAGTGGCCCCATTCCTCCTGGGGACAAATTTGCCATCTGTTTTTATCATTTGGCTGTTATCTGATGGTAGGACTCAATGACCTTTCCAGACTTTTAATTAAAAGTTTCTTTCTTTCTGCAAATCATCGTTGTCAAACTCATCCTTCCGAGTCATATCTCGGAATAAAGGAGCGGATCATTTTGACACCAATGAGATACGTGGCAGAAATGTATTAATTACTTTTGGTTACTTCATCAGACTTATCTATCAGTGCATCTTTCTTCCCATGTCAAAATAAGAATTGTGTGCTGTCATGTCAGTTCTGACTTATGGCAACCCTTTCTTGTACTCAGAAGTGGTAAAGAGTGATCAGAAGTGATTTACCATTTCCTTCTTCTAGGGGCATTTTTGAAACTGTGCAGCTTGCCCAAGGCCACACAGGCTGGCTCTTCTTCATGGAGGCACAGGCGGGAATCGAACTCCCCAAATTCTGGTTCCACCGCCAAATACCTAACTCACTGAGCTATCCAGACAGCATCTTCCTATGTATTCTTAAACAGTTTTTGACACCATAGTCAGAAGCTTCTCTTTAAGATTCCCTGGCCTTGTGAGGTATGGCTACTTTAGTGTGGCTGCTTGCACATCATCTAAAACAGTGGTCCCCAACCTTGGGCCTCCAGATGTTCATGGACTACAACTCCCAGAAGCCTTCACCACCACCTCTGCTGGCCAGGATTTCTGGGAGTTGAAGTACAAGAACATCTGGAGGCCCAAGGTTTGGGACCACTGATCTAAGAGACACTGATTTGCTTAAAGCCACATACATATATACATATTTATTTATTATTAGATTTCTGTCCTGCCTATCTAGACCAAAGGTCTACTCATATATGTACAAATGAAAAAGCAGAATTAGCATTTATCATTTAAAGAGAAGTACAATGCACCCAAGATTAAGATCGTCTATACTCTTGTATTACCAATCCCCATGTATAGGTTTGAAAGCTGGACAGTTAAGAAAACTGACAGGAAAAAAAATTGATTTGTTTGAAATGTGGTCCTGGAGAAGAATTTTGTGTATATCTTGGATGGCCAGAAAGAGGAACAAGGGGGTCCTAGATCAAATTAAGCCTGAACTATCTCTGGAGGCAAAAATGTTGAAGTTGAGGCTGTCCTCCTTTGGGCACATCATGAGAAGAGACAGGATTCTCTGGAAAAGAGAAAGGTTGGCAAAGAAATTCAGTAGGAAAGGTTGAGGGCAGCAGGAAAAGAGGAAGACTGACTATGAGTTGGGCTGACTCCCTAAAGAAACCTGTAGGCTTACATTTGCAAGAGCTGAGCGAACTGTTGAGCACTGGACCTTCTGGAAGTCTCTCCTCCATAGAATCACCAGACGTCAGAGGTGACTTGATGGCACATAAGAACAACGACAATGCACCTCACCGGGTTAGGGAAGAAAGCAACTAGGAGACCTGTGTGCCTGTGGTTGCCTCTGCTGGCCAGATGCTGTGGATGATGGACAACCTTAATATCCTTCCTTATGCCTCTTTAACTTCAAATCAGACTTGGACTAGACAGCCATTCATTGGCACTGATTCATTCAATGACTGATTCATTCAATGAATGAATCAACCCTGATTCATTCAGAATCAGGATTGTCCTCTGGCACCCCTTCAAAGGGAGGAATGGCCTCCTTGACGTTGTCATATTCATTGGCAGAGTAGTCAGTTTGGAAGTACAGGTGCTCATCATAACAGCCCCCACGGGGGCCAAAGAAGGAAAGTGGCTGCTTGGATCCCTATTAAAAAACAAGTGTTCATCATGCTGAACCTGATCAGGAGCAGATCTTCTGCAAAGCTGTATTGTATTTTTATATAGGGTAACTAGTGAAATTTAGGAATAAATAAAGAATAAATTTACCATTATCCAGGTAAATGCCATGCAAATCATTTTGAGTATTTTAGCAGGGATGGGGACTTGAGTTGGACTTAAATCGCACCAGTGACTGCATCGGGGTGGTTAATGACTTGAACTCAACTCATGACTCAGAATCCACCCACCCCTCCCTTTTTTCTTGGGACTTGGGACTTGAGACCAAAAACTGAGACTTGGTCTTCGGATTCCGACCCAAAGACTTGCTGACATCCCTGGTATTTATCCAGATTCATTGCAATGTTTGCGAATTCCATAGTGACAATGACGATGATGACGACGACGACGATGACGACGACGACGACAACGACGGAAGCAGAGGGAAAGGAAGAATACCTGTGGTGTTTTCCAAAATTCAATCTAGGGGGACAACATGCTCAGCAAAGTCCTTTGGGGACGTTCATGGCCAAGTCTGTGATTTTCCAAAATTGGAACTAAGCCTCCCTTTTGCACGTCCAACGCAGGGCCTGTAACCCCCTCGCTCATCAAATTGTACGGAATTAGTCACAGCTGTTTGGTGTCCTGCCACAATTTGCTGATAGAACCCAAATGCATGCATCCCTAGTTAAGATTTCCCAATAGAAAAAGCAGCTGGAGAGAGCCGGGACGCAGGTGGAATGGTGTCTTTCGAATTACTTCCCTCCTGTTGAAAAGCAAGCGGGTCGTTGCTATTAAAAATGAATAAGCAGGTAGGTGAGCTTTTCAGTGGGGGCCTCGGAAATAATTTCACTATTAGCACAGATGGCTGAGACGCAAACAGATTCTATGCCGTTTCCCCATCCTACCCCACCCATTCTTTTTCCAGCAAGGTAGTAAAAAGCCTTTTAAGTGCTGTTAAAAAAACGCTATTGACTTTTCAAGGAATTGCTCGTCGGAGGAGTGCTACCACCATTCGTCTAGCCCATCACCAACCACCACCCAGCCCCTCGCCCTGTGGTCTGTTTAATGGAAAGATTGCTTAGAGCTGACAAACCACAATGAACCCCTCATCCCACCCAAAGTTGAGGAGATCCATGTGATCTCAGTTTCACAAATACCAACGACGAGAGAACTTTCCTTCCTTGCAAGCTTCCCAAGTTGGAAAAAGCCCTTCTAGCAAAGCTGTTGCTACATCTGAAGAGATCTAGTAAACAGGGGTCATGCTGCCAGAGTTTTTGAAAATTTGCATGCTGCCTTTAAATAGGTGTGGCTGAATGGCCTGTCAGTTTACTCAGCACTAACCAATTGTTCCTTCACGCCTCTGAATTCAAAGACAGCCCCGCCTCTCTGCTGAGTGTTCCTTTTCCCTCTTTAGTCTATTGTAAGCAGTGTTTTGTTAGTTTGCTGTTGTTCTGTCCAGAATTGTAAGTAATGAAACTTTTTTTTTCATTAGAGAAACATTATTTCTCCTACAAATGTCTCAGAGTGAGTTATTGAGACCTTAAGTGCCAGTTAATGAAATGGGGTGGACTATCTGGGAAAGCTGAAGCTATTATCCTCTCTGAGTCTTTGTACCTTTGCTGAGTATTGAAAGGAATTTCGCCAGAAATTCAAAACTTTGCAACACATGCTAGATGGTGGATTCTGGGAACTGTGGTCTGAAATAGTAATTCTTCTGAGCTATAGGCCTAGGGCACGACACACATTTTGCATGGGGAATATTTCTGCAAACATCTTCAATTATAAAATGTCAAGAAGCAAGACCTGAAACTGTTGTTGTCATTATGTGCCATCATGTCTGACCTATGGCAACCCTAGTAAGATTTTCAAGGAATGTGAGATGTTGAATGAGTGGTTTGCCCATAGCTGAACAGATATTCGAAGCCAGCTTTCCTGAGCCCTCATCTCACTATAGCATACATTAGCTCCTGCCTGAAATTAGAGATGCTCCCAAAATTTGATCCAATCTTTATTTGGAAATCATCCATCAGTTTCCATCTGAAGAAATGATCTTGTCTATGAATGCTCACAATAAAATATAGCAGTTAGTCTTTAAGGTGCCCTAAGATTTTTGTCTCCTTTATTTTATTTTTTAATTTTAATTTTATTTTCATTTGTTTTTCTGTTCTTCTGACCGCTTCCTTCCATGCCCACTAGCAACTGTTTATCATTTGCTGTTACTGGACTCAGTTCTGTGATTTTCTGATGCCTAAACTGGGATGACCAGAGAAAAAAAGAGAAAAGGGTGTGTATTACACCTTTAATAGGTACTTAGAAGAAGGCTCTTAACCATCAAGTCAAACAAGAAAAAGTAACAAGCAGTTGCGAATGCACATGGATTGAAGCCTTCTGATGGAAACCGTCTACATTCAGTCAATGCAATTAAGGTACAGGATGAATGTTTTAAACAAAAGTAAAATCATTACCCAATATTTAATCATTAATAAGGTGAAGATAAACTTAAATACCCATGAAATAGCCTTGGCCAACCTGGAAAGATGCTTGGAAGCTGTGCCAAAGATTTTCAATGGTGGGTTGTGTCATCAATTTTCAGCAGCTTTATTTTATTTTTATTTTCCAGTGGGGATAGTCCCCAAGCTGCCAGCCAGACTCAGAACTCACCCTAAGTTCCACATAAGGTGACTATCACTGCTGCAAAGAAAAGTGAGACAACACAGAAGTGGCTTAAAAAGAGAAGAACGTATGAACGGCACTGGTGGATCAGACCAAACGTCAATCTAGTTGAGCGTCTTGTTTCCTGTACATTAGGCAAAAACTAATGAAAAATATAAAAGACAAAACTATTTTGGCACCTTAAAGACTAACTCTTATATTTTAATGTAAGCTTCCGTGGACCTTCTTCACCCACTTTTTCAAACATATCTGGTGGAATACAGTGATCACACAGTATTCATGCCAGGGTCTAAGAGACAGTGGTGTATTGTTGCATTTCACAAGTGCAATGATTTGTTACCTCTGTTGATATTCTGTTCTTTTAAAGTCTGGTTCTGTAAACATTCCAACAAGGGACACAAAACTAGGCAAAAGCACAGAGGGGGGGGAACTTTAAAGACCAACTGTAAGCAATAAAATGGTTAAAGGAAACAACAGGAACAATCAGGAAAAGGCTGCATGGTCGTGGAAATGATACAAATGAAGGAGGAGATGGTACCTCATTAAGAATATAAAACAAAGCAAAAAACAAATATCAAACTTTTGCCGATGTATTAATAATATATACTGACACAGAGAATGACAGACTATACCTTTGAGACTTGTTCTTAAATGTGGGTCTGCTTCAGGAAAATGACAGTATAATTATTATATTTGGCAATGACTTAAGAAACCTTGACTGATATTCAATCCATTTATATGGGTATCCATCATGTTTATAAATTTTATCTCAGCTGTTTCTCTCTGTATTCTTCTTCTATAGTATTTATTTTCCAGAATGGCAACTTTCATACCTTGTGAAGAGTGTCCTGGTAGACTGAAGTAATTTGAGACAGGTCTCTGTGTACTGTAATTTCTGATGTTTGATTTACGTCCATTAACTCTTTTGTGTAGAGATTATCCTGTTTGTCCTGTGTAGAGTGTAGAGAGGCACTGTTGGCAAAAGATGGTAAAAGATTATGTTAGCTAAGGAACAAGTAAAGGTTTCTTACAGTCAACAACTAGACACTTCTGGGAAACCTACAAATAAAATTTTGAGGAAATTGGAATACAGAGGCATATTGAGTACCTCTGAATCTAGAGGGTCTGGGTAGCCATAATGTTGAATAACCACTGACCTGAATCTGTATTGTTCCAAATTGATAATCCAATCTGCAAAAACAGTTATGAGTTTGCAAAAACTCCATGGCTGCTGAAAATCCCTAGGAAGACAGCTACAAAACTGAGCTTGAAACTCAGGTTCATCTTCTGCTCAGAAGATGGAAAATGTTGCTTTTTTGGACTATGATGCTCAGGATCCCCAGACAGCTTCTCCCGGCTGCACTAATTTATCATCACACTTTTATTTATCCCAGTCCAAGAACATAACTTTTGTAGCTTAGAAGCCACCAGCTACCAATTATCATGGAAGACATATCATCAAGTCATCAAATTATATTGAATAATTTACTTTTATAAAATCTAGAAGCACGCAGGCAGAGATGATTGTTGTTGCTACATCTGATGTTTGCTTTACCCCACAGATACCAGTAATTTTGGCTTTTTGATAGAATGCGCATTAAACGACTCTTCTTTAAAAATTGGGGGGGAAATCCCACTCTTCTGAAGAAAGGGGCTTTCCAGACAACTGTATTTTCCTCCTCTAAATGTGACATGCCCATAAAAGTATTTCAGATTTCAAAGCCAGGCTTGATATTCTTTTCTCCCCCTGCCCTGTTTTTCCCTGTGAATTTCTGGGCTTCGGGGACTTGTTAGGGAAAAGATCAAACATAGCCTCTGTGTAAATGCATAATACATATATTTACCTCACAGGGGTACTGAGGATTAATTAGTTACTGATTGGAAACCACTTTGAAGATGAAAAAGCTCTATATGCACTCTAAAGATTATAAATATTTTTGTTGTCTGTGGACGCCAGATTATTTTTTATATACTGTATATATAAAATATATATATATATTAACGTGCTAACTTTAAACTTTTAGAAAATGTTGTTTTGTGTTGGCTCACTCAGAGACAGGAATTAGACCACCAGTAACTACAGAGCAGCTGGTTTAAAGTGTCCGTGGAAGTGGCTAAAAATGTGAGCTGTGTGGTCTTTAAATTCTACCCTAATGATATGCCAGACTAGATTTCTTGGAAATCCACAAGTGTGTGGCCAGAGAGATCACAAACATGTGGCATTGATGAACTTGTCAGGTTTTGACTGGTGGTCTGATTTAAAACCATCAACAATGGCTTTCTCCCATCCCAGTTCTTCCTTCCTTCATGGAGTTAGAAAAAGCCTATGAGGCCATCAAGACCAACCCTCTGCTCAATGTAGAAATCCCAAGTCAAAATATATGTGACCTATGGTTGACTAATTGTATCTTGAATGCCCCCACCTCACGAGGTAATTGGTTTCACTGTCGTACTGCTTTAACAGTTGCAAAGTTTTTCCTGATATTCAGCCTAAGTCTGCCTTCCTGTAGCTTGCTACCCCTTCTCCACTTTGAAAAGTGCTGTCCTATCTCCACTCAGTCTTCTTTTCTCAAAGCTAAACATGCCCAGTTATTTCAGTCTTTCCTCCTAATGTTTGGTTTCCAGTCCCCTGCCCCTGAGGGGGAGTGATTGTTGCCTTCCTCTTGTTCCAGTTTGTCAGGACACCATACTCAAGATGTCACCTAAACACTTGCTAAATAAAGGGCAAGTAGTACTTCATGCTATTTTATGCTTTTGAATTGTGGTGCTGCTGGAGACTCTTGAGAGTCCCCTGGACTGCAAGGAGAACAGACTGATCCATTCTGCAGGAAATCAACCCTGAGTGCTCACTGGAAGGACAGATCCTGAAGCCGAGGCTCCAATCCTTTGGCCATCTCATGAGAAGAGAAGATTCCCTGGAAAAGACCCTAATTTTGGGAAAGTGTGAAGGCAAGAGGAGAAGAGGGACGACAGAGGACGAGATGGTTGGACAGGGTCATCAAAGCGACCAACATGAATCTGACCAAACTCCAGGAGGCAGTGGAAGATAAGAGGGCCTGGCGTGCTCTGGTCCATGGGGTGACGAAGAGTCGGACACGACTAAATGATTAAAGAACAACAAGTACTTCATGGGATTCTGAGACTATATTTCTGTTAATGTAGCCTGAAACAGCATTATCCTTTTTTGGATCTACATCACACTATTATTTCATATTCGACTTGTGATCAACAACAATCCCAAGATCCTTTTCGCTTACAGCATTACTGAGCCAAGTGTCCCTCATCTTGTAAATGCAGAACTTAGTACTTAGCAGTGTTACATTTAATTTGTTCTTGACAAATTCATGTTGACCTCTAATTATTACCACATTGTTCTCAAGGTGTTTGTTTCATAATCTGCTCCAGAATTTTCTGTGGGATTGAAGGCAGGCTGTTAGTAGACTAGTCTATATATAGTTCCCAGTTTCACCCTTTTTGCCCTTTTTTGAAGATAAGGACAATGTTAGCCCTCCTCCAATCATCCGGCACTTCACCCATCCTCCATGCTTTCAAGAAAATAATAGCCAGTGGTTTTGAGAGTTCTTCAGCCAGTTTCTTCAATATTCTTAGATGCAGTTCATCCTGCCCTGGAGTCTTGAATGTGTTCAAAGTAATACGGTATTCTTTGACTAGTTGTTTATCAATCTCAAGATGTAATCATGCCCCCTTCCACTTGTACTTCACATTTGCCTGGAGGATCATAGACAGTATTTTGAGAAAAGACCCAACTAAAGTCGGAATTGAGCACTTCTGCCTTTTCTTTATCACCTGTTGTCATTTCTCACTATGCTGCCAACTGTTGCAGAATTAAGAAAAGCACTATTTACAGTTTTTGTACAGCTCATCTTTCTTCCCATCATTCAGCTGAGCCAGGAAAAGCCATTTAGGTAATGCAGTGTGTTCTTAAAGGGGTCTACATTTCCTGACAGCAGCATGCAATGCTATGTCTGAAGCACATTGCTACAAAAATAGCCTCTCCCCCAGGATGCTTAGCTCATGTCAATGCTTGGGAAAGTTGCCATTTTTAACAGCAGTTTTCAGAATCTCCTACTGACCATGCTGGATGGGAAATTCTGGTTGTAGTGCAGTAAAGTTACTTTTGTGGTCCCTGGCCCTTGCCAGTTAGCAATGTTCTATTCCAGATTTTAGTCTGAACTTTAAAGGATGTATCTAAGATGCTGAACTCTACCCGCAGAAGAAGTTCAGCACCATGGATAGTTCCCTTCAAAGTTCAAACAAAATTCTGGAATAGATTTATCACCTAATGAAATCAGAGTCACCAGCTTCTACTGACCCTGGCTTTACAAATAAATAATGCAAATAGCACATGCCAACAAGGTCCTTAATCTGGCGATCACTTTCTGAAAAGAGGAAGTCTTTTTATACCATGTATCCTTTGTTCATTGGAACCAGCTCTTCTTTTTGGTGGTCTCTGTGAATGCACACTAATGGGTTAATCTGCACCTGTGCAGAGCAGTCTCAGCATCTTCTAGAGCTCAAGCACATGGTGCCGGGACCTCCCACAAGTTAGCTATAACTCTGCCCTGGCACCGAGTGCCTCAGTTCCATTTCTCCTGCCACGGTTGCAGCATCTCGGTTCGGGGCTTTCACATTTTTTCCTTCAACTTACATCTCCCGGTATTTCTGACCATGGACTGTCATACATTTTGTTTGGATTTGTGAGTTTAAAAAAAAGCAAAAAAAACCTGTGTGTTATTTCTTCTTTGTTTGTTTGAATGTTGTTCCACCTGACCGAATAAGATTCCTTTCTCGGACGGCCATTCTGAGTGCTTGTTTTGCCTGGAGGAAGAACACCAACCAGCCTTGTGTGCTGTTTGTAAAAGTTTTACTAAGCCGGCATTGAAGCAGAGGTTCCAGCACCTACGCTCCTTTTTGTGGGAGAAGTCTCTGTGCCCAGTGGGAGGATCAGCTATGGAACTTCCGGTTGAGGCCCCTTCGACCACGGTTTCTTCGCCTAAACAAGTGAAAAAAGTGGCAAAGGCATCATTCTCGGGCTTGAGGTCGACTGCCTCGGAATCGGTGTCAAAGCCACCTTCGGCCTCAATGTCGAAGAAGGAGGCATCCCAGAAGCCATCTAGGCTGTTGGCAGAGATGCTTCTGTTGCCCCTGCCTCAAGCGTGACTCGGTATGCCTTACTGTGCCATCGGGATATGAGGATATTCCTCCCTCGAGGCTGGTAACTGTGCCTTCACCATGCTTAAGGCTCTCCCTGGACTGGGCAGACACATCAGCTGAGGTGCAGCTGGTACTACAAGCCAGCCTGACTTCTTTACTGGGCTCAGTGTCGAAGCAGGCGTCCCCGCCTCCTTCCGGCTCGATACTGGTTGAGCCACCAAGGAAAAGGATGCAAAAGACAGTGCACCTGGAACCTCCGGCCAAGCCTAAGATGTTTCAATATTGACAGCCTCTACCAGATGACTACTCCCCCAGTTGAGACTATCCTAGGTCTCGCTGGGAGGGCTACCATCGCTACTATGAGCCCGAGGACTTCGAGTTTGAGCCTCGTCAGTACCTGGAACCTTATTACCCTGATGTTTATTATCGGCGCTGACAGTGGCCATGATACTATGAGCAGTATCCACTGTCGCCCCTTCAGTATCATAGATATCCCGGCGCCTACTGCTATCTGGTTGATACGTTCAAGCAGGACCCTCCTCGGAGGATGCTGAAGCGACCAGCCCCAGATAAGATTTCAGTACCGGCGCTGGCCCCAGCTCATTGCTCCTGTTCAGATCCGGCTCCTTTCCCACCAGCCTCTCTGGTTCCGGACATGGAGTCAGGGGCTGATTGCAACTTCCACCCTGCTCTGTCCCTGTCTCCGGACCAGGATGAACTTTCACTCAGCCTACAAACTCCTGACTCCACAGTGGTCCCTCCAATTGGTACTCAATTAGCTCATGGGCCTGTCATTTGAACTGTTAGCTACCGTATCACTCAGACTGCTTACTCTGAAGACTGTGTTTCTTCTCGTTATTACCTCAGCACACCCCTGCGGGTCAACCCACCCTTCCTCCAATTTGACCCAGATAAGGTAATGCTCTACCCAGACCTCTTTCGTTCTGAAGGTGGCCCCTTATTTTGACCTAAACCAGTCAATAGTTCTTCCGACCTTTTTCGCTGCTCCAACGTCACATCTGGAACGGTCTCTCCACTCCTTGGATATTAAAAGAGCCCTCTCTTACTATGTCTCCCACTCTGGGTCCTTTTGCTCATCACACCGCCTTTTTGTCTCCTTCCAAGGTGACTCTAAAGGATTCCCGGTTACTTCATAGATGATTTCCCGTTGGATAGTCTTCACTATCTGCCTAGTATATGAACTGGCCAACATGTGTTTACCATGCACTGTGAGGTCAAATTCGACCAGGGCTTTCCTCAGAGGAGGCGACCTGGCAGACATCTGTAGAGCAGCTACATGGGCCACGCCATCCACCTTTGCAGCCCACTATTGCTTGGATGTTAGGGCCAAAGCGGGGGCTGCTGTGGGCCGTGCTGTCCTGGCATCTGTGCTCTCATGACGTTCTTCCTCCTCGTAAGTCAGCTTGCTAGTCAACCATTAGTGTGCATTCACAGAGACCATGAAGAAGAAAGAGAGGTTACTTACTTGTAACTCTGGTTCTTCAAGTGGCCATCTGTGAATGCACACTTCCCGCCCTTCCTTCCCGCTGTCCATCACATGTGCCTTATGGCATGCTGCACAGCGGCAGACAGTTCCACGGAATTGAGGCACTCTGTGCCAGGGCGGAGTTACAGGTAGCGTGTGGGAGATCCTGGCACCATGTGCTTGAGCTCTAGAAGATTCTGAGGCTGCTCTGCGCAGGCGCAGATTAACCCATTAGTGTAAATTCACATATGACCACTTGAAGAAACAGAGTTACAGGTAAGTAACCTCTCTTTCTTGTTATAATGGGGAAGGCTGGTTTAATTTGAGTCCCAGCAACTATGGAAATGCCTCTTTAGGGGACTCTGGATTTCATGCAGAAATGCCTTCCAAAGAGGACTCATGCATCCTTTTTTAGAGTTTTCAAGCAATGTCTGAAAAAAATGACTCTCAGTATCAAATTACAATTGAAGGAAATGTATGTTTCCTGCCGTTTATTGATTCCTTCCAGCTTACCGTTGTGCACCATGCCCTAAGTAATTCCGTTGTCGAGGGATCCTGTGTTTACCTCCCATTAAAAAAAGCTAATCTGCAACAGCAGATTGAGGCACCCGTGTGCTATTATTTTTAAGAGAGGTTTGCCTCTAATAATGTGATGGCTATGTTGCCTAGTTTGACAGCAAGGGTGTGTGTGTGTGTTTCCTAGTTTGACCATTAGCTAGATGTTTGCGGGTGGGTGTGTAAGAAGTGCTTTACCATTTGTGCAAACAAATGGATCATTTTTGGGAAATCCAGACCACAGGTGTAGGAGCTCTGGAACAACAATCTGGACAACAACCAATCCCAATCTGGATTGGTTCCCCTGCATCTACTCTAGTGTAAAAATAAATGGGAGGGTGGGAGGCTGCAGTGCTAAGACGTGTCTTTTAAAATATTGTCTGCTTTCAGCCCTAAGTTCCTGGCAAGGAAGTGAACCATTTTTTCAATCGTGATTCCAACAGTCTGGTTGCTCTTAACAAATACACAAACCTTGGCTTTGCCTGCCGAATGATTCCCATTCTCCCTCCCTCTCCAGCCCACCTCACTGTCTTCTCTGCATTCCTGCAAACTGTAGCTCCAGGACTTAATCTGAGCCATATTCTGGTGCCAGTGCTGGGTTCACAGCCCCACTGCTCTAGATAAATTTTTACTGATTGGTCAAGTCCTTTGGTTTAAACACTGTGTGTTTATAACACACACATCAACAGGACGATGCTAGAGCAGAATCTAATACATTTGTTCAGGACACTGTTTACATTACAAGTTGGAATGCTTTAATCCTTGTACCTACTTGCATAGCAGAAAATCCTTGTTATATTTTACTATCCCACAATGCCACCTCTTCCTCATCCATTGATGGAACACACTAAAACATGACTTAAGAAAGGGTAGCTCTATCTAGCGCTAGGAAAAGCTGAAAGCAGTAAGAAAACATTAACACCAACTCTAAGATGGAGTCAGTCCACAAAGGAAGCTATAGGCTTGAGTCGGCGAGATCTAAGCAGGGCTATTGAGAACAGGGCATTTTACAGATCACTCATTCATAGGGTTGCCATAAGTTGGAAACACACATAACAACAGCTCAATCTAGACATATGTATTCAAGTTGCTGGAAAATACCGTATTTTTCGCACCATAAGACGCACTTTTTCCCCACAAAACAGGGGAGTTGAAAGCCTGTGCGTCTTATGGAGCGAAGAAAACAGATTATATTTTCCTGTTTTCTTCTCCTAAAAATTGGTGCATCTTATGGAAAGGTGTGTCTTATGGAGCGAAAAATACGGTACATTGTGAAATATATTGTAATGCAATATCTGAAACTAGGCCAGTTTAATATTGTCCTTTGCTAATTAGTTTACGGCACAAAGGGCAATCCTTTTTGTTTTTCTTCCCTGTCTTAACAAAAAGGGACAAAGAGAATCGAGAAAAGTCTGGATAAAGGTGATCCTCTCTTTAAAAAAAAAAAAAAAGTCAAATGTCATCCAATTTGCCTATCTATGATGTGTTAATAATGCAAACACAGGTTGTGAAGCTCAGAGGAAGTCACAGGAAACATAGGATTCATTAGATTCAAGAATTGCCCTTTGTCCCATCGATTCCTAAGCACATTTTCCTAGAAGACGCCCCACCCTCAAAAAAGGAAGACATGCTGATTTCTATTGTACAAAACTGTTAAGATTCTAACAAAAGTTTGAAATGATTTAATTAGTCTCTCTCCAGTTGTGCTGCTTTTGCTTTAGATCCCATGACAATAACATCTCCAGACCTGCTGTGCTTATCAGAAGGTGGCGAATAAAAAGGTCTGTCATATTAACACTTCCTCACCAAAACCAATAATGGTGGGGAAATGTCGTTAAATCATCCTCTCCTCATAATGGAAACTGAAACCATTCAACCTTTTGCCTACCTAAGGCCAAATTCCCAGACATGGGTAACCTTGAAATGGCTGGCTTGAAATGAGTTATGGGGTCATTTTTTAATCATCCTCATCATCATTTTAGAACTGCAGAACTAGAAGGGACTATCAAGGGGGCACAGTGGGGAATCAAACTCACAGCTCCTTAGCCAGAGACCTAAACCACGGAGGTATGCAGCTGTACAAAGAAATGTACAGTTTTATTTATTTATTTTATTTATTTATTTATTTGATTTGTATCCCGCCCATCTGGTAGGTCAATACCACTCTGAGCAGCTAACATAAAATATACAATTATAATAGCATAAATCCAAAAATATCAAATATCAATTAACAAAACATAATGAATCATAAATAATAAATAGAAAAAAGAGAAAAGTAAATTAAATTAAATTAGATGCTGGCAGGAGGGAAGGCCTTGACATAAAGCCATGTTTTTAATTGAGTTTTAAATGTACCCAGCGAAGGGGCCGCGCGAATCTCAGGAGGGAGATTGTTCCAAAGGCGAGGAGCCACCGCCGAGAAGGCCCGGTTTCTTGTCTTCTCTCTCCGGGCCTCCCTCGGCGTCAGGCCGCTCAGCCTCACCTTCTGGCTCGCGCGGGTGGTTCGGGTAGAACTTGGTGGGTGAAGGCGTTCCGCCAAGTATCGAGGTCCCAAACCGTTTAGGGCCTTATAAGTGAGCATTAAAACTTTGAAGTCGATACGGAAACAAATGGGCAGCCAATGCAGTCTAGCCAGAATGGGAGAGATGTGATGGTATTTTCTCCCTCCGGTGAGAAGTCTGGCTGCTGCATTCTGCACCATCTGAAGTTTCCGTATCAGCCTCAAAGGTAGCCCCACGTAGAGCGTGTTGCAGTGATCTAATCTTGAGATTACGAGTGCGTGTACTAAGGTAGTGAGGGCCCCCGTGTCGAGATAGGGCCGCAGCCGGGCAATCCGCCAGAGGTGGAAGTAGGCGGAGCGGACGACCGACGTCACCTGTGTTTCCATGGTGAGCGTCAGGTCCAAGTGTATGCCCAAGCTGCGGACCCCGCTCACCGGGGCCAAGGTCGCCCCCCCAAAGGAGAGAGGGCCAACCAGGCCACCAACCACGGGGGGCCCCACCCTCAGGACTTCCGTCTTGTCCGGGTTCAGCCGCAGACCATTTTCCTGCATCCATTCCAGTATAGTCTCCAGGCAGCGCTGGAGGGTCAGGACGGCATCACCTGCAGTTGGCAAAAAGGAGATATAGAGCTGAGTGTCATCAGCGTACTGGTGACACATCGCTCCACACCTCCTGATGACCCCCGCTAGCGGCCTCATATAGATGTTAAATAGCATTGGGGAGATAATCGAACCCTGTGGAACCCCACAATTGGAGCTCCACGGGGCCGAGACCCTCTCCCCAAGCTGAACTCTCTGGGGACGGTCCTCCAGGAAGGAACGGAGCCAGGCTAACGCCAGGCCACCGATTCCCAACTCGGAGAGCCTCCCCAGGAGGATACCGTGGTCGACGGTATCAAAGGCCGCCGAAATATCGAGGAGGACCAACAGAGACAGTTTGCCCCTGTCGACCTCCCTCAGCAGGTCATCATACAGGGCGACCAATGCCGTCTCTGTCCCGTGGTGCGGCCTGAAGCCCGACTGGAATGGATCCAGTGCATCTGTTTCATCCAAGAGTGCCTGAAGCTGGTCTGCCACCACCCTCTCCACCACTTTGCTCATGAAAGAAATATTGGCGACGGGCCTGTAATTGCCAATTTCGTCCGCCGCCAAACTAGATTTCTTTCGTATGGGCCTAATGAGTGTCTCCTTGAGGGCAGATGGAAATCTGCCCTCAAGGAAAGACCCATTTATTATAGCTGTGGCCCATTCAGTTGTTTTCGGCCTGGCTGCTTTGATTAGCCAGGCCGGGCAAGGGTCCAAGGAGGAGGTGGTGGCCCGACAGCGGTCAAGCACTCTGGTCACAGAGTCAGGTGTAACTGGCTGAAAAGAATCAAAAATAACCAGGCAAGACGGAGCGCTGGACATCTCAGCTCGATTCACTGTATTTAAGAAGGGAGAGAGCTCCCGGCGGATGGCCTCCACTTTAGATTTAAAAAATGCCGCAAATTGGTCCGGAGAAAAACTAGGGGGAGGCCGATCTCCCGGGCCAACTCCGGATAGGTCGCGTACTATACGGAAAAGTTCTGCCTGCTGGTTGGATGCTTCGCTTATCCGGTTAGCGAAGAATGATCTACTGGCAGCCTTCACCTTATTTAGGTAAAGGTTAGTTGCGACCTTAACGGCTATCCAGTTATCGTCCGTCGGATTCTTCCTCCATCTACGCTCTAGCCTTCTCCTTATTCGCTTCATCGCCCGGAGCTCCTGGGAAAACCAGGGCGCCGGACGTGTTCTGCGTCGGAGAGGGCATTTGGGCGCGATCGTGTCCACTGCCCGGGTGGCAGCGGTAGACCAGCTATCCACCAGAGCGTCGACAGGAGCGCTAGCCAGGTCAGCGGTAATCCCTCTCATGGCATCTTGGAAACCAATCGGATCCAGTAGTCTTCGAGGGCGGGCCATAGCAATAGGCCCCTGCTCCCTGCGTGGGGGGAGAGCCACTGTGAGGTTACATTTAATCAGGTGGTGGTCTGACCATGACAAGGGGACTGACACCAGGTCCGCCACCATCAGACCACTCTCACCCCAATTGGAGGAAAAGACCAGGTCCAGTGTGTGACCACCCACGTGGGTGGGGCCGTTGACATGTTGGGACATGTTCAAGGAAGCCATGGTTTCCAAGAACTCAGAAGCTGGCCCAGTAACCTCTGCCTCCGCATGCACGTTGAAATCACCCAAGACTAAAAGCCTCGGGGATCCCAACAATGCCGCGGAGACAAAGTCAGCCAGCTCCGGAAGGGAAGTGGCTGGGCCGCAGGGAGCACGGTAGCCCAGCAAAATCCCAATTCCATCCCTGGCCCCAATCGACACGTGGAGGGCCTCTAGACCAGGCCTTACCGCCGAGGAGCGCCTGGTAACCTCCAAGATGGATTTATATACAATGGCTACTCCACCCCCCCGCCCTTCCAGTCTACCCTGGTGCTGGACATCATAACCGGGCGGGCAGATGAGAGCCAGAGGAGGTCCACCCTCCCCATTAAGCCACGTCTCGGTTATGCATGCCAGGTCTGCATCCTCCTCCAGAATAAGATCTTGAATTAGCTGGGGCTTGTTGGATACAGACCTGGCATTCAACAGCAGCAGGGTTAGAGTGGAAGGCTGGCTGAACTGGTTACCTCGATTCTGGGGGTTGGTCACAGCCTCAGAACAGTGAACAGCTTTCAAACATCTGTTCACCGTTCTACTAACACGAGTGGGGGCTGCGCCAACGCCATATCGCCCTCTACCCATAACCACCGGGATGTTGAAAGGCCCCTTGCTGGTCAAGCAGGCCTCCCCCTCCATACCAGACAGAATAAGGAAGAAAAAGAAAAGATGAAGGAAGGAAAGGAGAAAAAAAACTTAACTAATAACACAAATGTTCTAATACAATTTTATAAACATATACAAAGTAAATTAATTTAAATTAAATATATATAGCTATGGATAAACATAAAAAAAATAAAATAGTGTTACCCCCCCCCCACTCCCCAACTAGATCAAGTCCATCCTTTAGTGGCTCGCAGCCTTGCCTTTTGAGCTTTACTGATCTTAATGATGTTATTGATGGTAGTAGATTTTTCCAAGGCTGCTTGGGTTAATGTTAAGTCCAGAGAAAGTGCCAGAGTAGAGATGTTACTCACTGAGTTGTTCAATTTAAAAACAGCAGGCAGCAGCGGGAACAACAGAAGCCAAATGCAGTGATGAATAGTCCCTGTTTTCCCCTTTACCCTTCCTTGAAAGAATAGCAAGATATTTCTGCAGGTAGTCCAGGGAAGGCAGGGTAAGCAGTCTGGGGTTAGGAGCGAAGCAGGAGCTGCCCACAGGGAACCCAACATGGCGATCGTCCAACAAGCTGGGATCAGTCAAGGAGGGTCTTCCTTCCACCGCCTCGCCCCAGGAATTTCGCCTTATTTTACTCCAGCAGCAGGGACCACAGATCTCAAAAAGAACGCGGGCCCCCACCGCTCGCCCCGGAAAAACTCTCAATTGGGCTCCAGGCTCTAGACTTCCAAGCTCGGGGGGGGTAAGCGTCCAGCCACCAGCCACCAGCGGTCGATTTTCCACCTCAGAAAGGCTCCTGGCCGACAAGCCCGTTCTCTGGCAGGCAACCCCCAGGCGATCTTAAAAGCTGGGTCTCCAATGGCGCGAAAACACTTCAGGCGGCAAGCGCCACAAACAACAAACAGCCACCTTCTTCGGACCGCAGGCACCCGAGCGTCCGAGCTGCGCCGAAGCCGGAAAGCCCAGATCGAACTCAGCCACGGCTCCGCGCCTATGCTCTGGCTCCAGCCCGTGGCCCCGCACTCAATCCAGCAGCGAGCGTTCGCAAGGTAAGGAAAGGGTCCAGAAAGTCGGGGGAAGGGGAGGGAAGGAAAAAGAGAAAAGTGAAAGCAAGGAGGGAGAGAAAAAAAATGGTGATCTAGTCTTACAGTACCCTCGGAATGAAGGGCCCTGATCCATTTTGAAGAGACAAAATGACAGTAACTGTACTGTCTCCTATAGATGCTCGACTCCTCATTTCAGGATTTCCACAACAATTGATAACACTAATAGAGAGATATTCACAATTCTCTAGCAAGGCTCCAGGGAAGAAAGGAAGGGAGGAGGCCAGGCAGTAAATAAAAAGAAAACACAGTTGACTGACAACACAGTTGATTAATCCACTGCCTCTAAAGGTAGCACAACACAAACATTTACTCATCTGATGACCAAACTCCTATTGGCAATCACTTGCATGGATTCTGGTAGTGAAATTAATAAGGTTCCAGTAGATTTCTTGCTTGTGTGCTTGTTGCACAACTAGCTATGAGACCAAGAATGCAACCGGCACCTTCTTGATTGCTAATGCAGTGCAGTATAGAAGTTAGAGTGATGCTAGATGGTAATAGAGAAGAGCAAAGCCTACTTTCCCAGTGAGCCATGAAACACACTGTGTGACCACATGATCTACCCCACAGAGTTGCTGTGTGGATAAAATGAGATGATCTTGAGCTCATTGGAGGAGAGGAAGGAGATAAACTAAGCAAGCAAGCAAGCAAGCAAGCAAATCTTTTTGTTGTAACAATTTTATGAATCATCAGCATACTTGTACAACCAGGGCTGAAAGCAAGAGCTAAAACAACCTCTGTACTACCCTTGATAGGTGCTAACACTCACACTGACAGGTAATTAGCAGCTAACAATTAAACAACAGGTGATTTAATAGAACAGATTAACCTTCCCCAACCTAATGCCTTTAAAATCTCTTGGCGAACAGCTCCTGCCACTTCTGCCTTCCGGTGATGCCGGCTGGCATTGATGGAAGTGAACAGTCCCAAACCATCTGGAGGGCATGACCTTGGCAACGGCTGGGAGAATTAGGCAAGCTTGTAGGCGCCCAGGTGATGGGCGGCACAGCAAGAAGCGACTTCAAAATGGAATATTTCAGGCTTCTGCCTTTCCCACCTGAATATGAGTCAGGTGAGCTTGGGAACAGCACTGCTTCAACGAAGCACATGGAGGGAGTTGGCATCTCTGTTACCTGGGCAGTGCAGTGAGCTGCGCCAGCCCTGATGTTTTCACCGTTTTATATGGGCACACATGCATGGCTACTTTTAAAGAAAAACCTAAGATGAATAGGGCTGGGAGGTATTGTAATTTATTTGCCTCTAGATTTTGGCGCCCAGGAGCAAAGCCCGGCTGCCCCAATTACCCTGTAGGCCTAATTACCCTTAGGCCATGAGAGTTTTCTGTCCTAATTACAGCCCAGCTGGCGGAGCAACAACAACCAAGGAGACCCACAGCATCAAAGAATATTCTCATGACTTCGGTATTTGGGGAGAATACATTTTCACTCCAACACACTGGCTAAATTTTAGCTAAAATCCAGAACTGGAGAAGATCAGCTTAAGAGCACAACCCCAAGACATGGAATTGTTACACATAATGATTGACTGTGTGTCATTTTTCTGCTTTCCCCCCTGTTCGTGCAAAAGGGTCCCCTTGAGTGAAGTGTTAACCAGCTTTTATGAGGAAGGGAGAGTACATCTCCTGCCTTATCAGACCTATATCCTTGAATCCCTCGACATTCAGTGCGTTGCTTCTCTCCTCTGATTGCCGGTTGCGCTTTTAATTTTCCCTGGATTTCAGTCTGAGGCCTTTGGTTGATTGCTCTGTCACCACACACCTGCGTCCGAATGTTTATGCCAGTCTGGCTGGAATACCTGGCTCGGCTCGTGTTGTGTGTATCGACATGCCATCCCTTGCTCAGGGCCTGATTTGCAGGCTCATGTAACCTCAGGCAGGCAGCAAAGAGTTGTTGTTGTTGTTGTCTTGCAACAATGACCTCATTGAGGTTGTGCTGGAGTACAAGAAGAAGGACAGCACCTGAAGGAAGGAAGGAAGGAAGGAAGGAAGGAAGGAAGGAAGGAAGGAAGGAAGGAAGGAAGGAAGGAAGGAAGGAAGGAAGGAAGGAAGGAAGGAAGGAAGGAAGGAAGGAAGGAAGGAAGGAAGGAAGGAAGGAAGGAAGGAAGGAAGGAAGGAAGGAAGGAAGGAAGGAAGGAAAATTATAGAAGAGCGAGACAGTGTTGACTCAAAGCTCAGGTTGCCTATTAGACCCAATGTTAAAGGACATGGTTCACATGCAAATGGTTCCACATTGAATCCTGGTATCTCCAGATCAGACTATTTTCTAAAGTCCTAGAGAACCACCACTTCTGTCCACAATGCTGCATGAAACCAGCCAGTGGTGCGTAAGGAACTCCCTAAATTCCTATTTCCACAAATTTGCATTGATGCACTGGTCCGTCTTGTGCTTCAGATCAGATGGAGGTTTTCGCCATGAATACTGTATGACTTAGTTGCACAACTGAGTTTTCAAGGCTTTACAAAGATCTTCTCTTTTTTGACAACACCCTTTGAAAATGAACATATTTCTATCCTATCATATTTCTATACAGTGTTGTCATATTTCTATCTTTTTCAATGTTGACTTTTAATTTTTGTTATAATTATTGCTTTTGATTAGGGCATTAGGCGTCCAGGGTCCTAGGCCCAAAAATGGCCTGACAGGCTCAGCTGTGTCTCTTTTATTCACTTAGTTTGAGGAATTTAGGAAAGCACTGGCTTAAATTGTGACGGAGATTGCTGAGGCATGTACCTCTGTGGCAATCTTGTTGCGGAAGGAAAAAGTGGTTAATAACAGAGAATACACATCCCCCTTAAAATCCTTTTTAACTTCAGGCGACACGTTTACTGTGTCGTTACATTTGCAGCAAATTGTTAGCTATTTAATTTGGTATTTTACCCACAGGTATGGTGTGATACTTATAATATTACATGCTTTGTGTGCCAAAGTAATTTGACTGGTCCTGGGCGTTATTCGTCTTCTTCAACTTAGAAGAAAGGGTATCCATTTGCTACTCTGCCTCAAACAGCAAAATGTCTTCTCCCACTCCTTGTAGAATATGTATTATTTTTCAATATTCCAGAACAGGCTCTCACCCTTTTTCAAGAATGCAGTCTGGGTGACATCAAGCCCTTTGGGTTATGCTGGTGACACAGGAATTAATGAAGGACAGGCCTATTGTGTTCCATCAGCCTTATGTTAGGAACCCCCAAGATGTGTGAATCTGCTCATGTGGAAACTAGAAAGGAGTCCATCGGAAGGCTCTTTGCCTTGGCTTCTCTTAAAACCGAAGCTAATCCTGGCAAGCTAGCAGCACCCCATATTTTCCATATACTGGACTGTCTTATCTCTCAGGGGACAGAAAAAGCAAGTGCAGTATTGGAAGCAGTGCGAATGTCTACCTTGAGTCTCCAGCTGTCCTCAGACAACAACTTCCAGAAATTCTGGCCAGCACAGCTAGTAATGAAGGCTTCTGGGACTTTTACCATATTTTTCCATGTATAAGACTATACTTTTGTCTTAAATCTTAGACGAAAATAAGTTGAGGAGAGAACAAAAACAAGTGGAGGGGAAAGCAGGGATCAAAACGATCCTGCAGCGCTTTGATCCCTTTCCCCCTACAGTTGCTAAGCCCCACTTAGATTTCTTAATTTTAGATTAGAAAAGTGGGGGGTGTCTTATACATGGGGGCATCTTATACACAGAAAAAATACGGGTAAGTCCAAGAACATCTGGGGATCCAAGGTTGGGAACCCTGGTCTAGGCTTACACTTAACAATCGCTCCAGCCACCATTGTCCAAGGTCTGGTCTGAACTCGCCATGCTACCTGACTGTCTCTTGGCTACACCTTTTAGCTGCGCAAATGTGCTGCTTCCCTGCTACTGTTTTGTACACTGTTTAATTTTCTGAGAAAAGATCTCATCCTTGTAGGCAAAAGATCTGGACCGTTTCTGTGCCCTCTTTGTTAGATGCTGTTTTGCCCGCAAGGATGGACTGGCTTCGTTGGACTCTACGTCACCTCCATAATGAGTGGAGCCTGCTTTTTCTCTCTCCCACTCTTGCCTTCATCTTATCTCCCACTGAGCCTCAGAGACAGAAAGAGATAAGTGCTAACAGGGCTGGGTCACCAGCAGGGCAGAGAAAAGGGAAAGATGGGAGGACCGGTGAAGAGTGAGTGAGACGTGACAAGACCCCTTCAGATAGGCCCCTGGTCCCGGTATAGAGTGAGAGGAACATAGGAAAAGAAGCTGCCACCTTAATCCTGAGTCAAACCATTTAACAAACTCTGACAGAGAACAATGGCTCTCTGGGTTTATGGCAAAATTCTTTCCTAACCCTACCTAGAAATCCCTGTTATTTGTTGTTGATAGTACAGTGGTGCCTCGCATAGCGAGGTTAATCTGTTCCGGATTAACCCTCGCTATGTGAAAACATCGCTGTACGGAACGGGGAAGCCCATTGGAAGGCATTAAACATTGTTTAATGCGTTCCAAATGGGCAAAAAACTCACCGTTCAGCGATGTTTCCAGGGTCCGGCAGCCATTTTCGCACCCACGGTAAGCGAGGGCAGGGCGTGAAAATGCTGCGCACGGCCATTTTGGGGCTTCCGGCGGCCCTTTTGGAGCCACCGAACAGCTGGTCCACGGGCATTGCTTTGCGAAGATCAGTAAGCGAAACGCTTACCGATCTTCGCAATGCGAGTTTTGCCAATAGGGGCCATCGGTATGCGATCGCATTTGCGATCGCAAATACCTCATCACTATGCGATTTCGTCGTTCTACGGTGTGTTCGCTAAGCGAGGCACCACTGTATATCGCTGGTCATGCAGCCTAATTATATTGCCCATCTAATGATGGTATATTTGACCCAACTCCGGGAGGCAGTGGAAGACAGGAGGGCCTGGCGTGCTCTGGTCCATGGGGGTCAGGAAGAGTCGGACACGATTTAACAACTAAACAACAACAATGATGGTATATAGCTTTCGCAACTGGCGGGATAGCCCAGTGAGTTAAGGTTGGGAGTTCAATTCTCCGCTATGCCTCATGGGAAAAAGGCCAACCTAGGTAACCTTGGGCAAGCTGCACAGTCGCAGGGCGCTCCCAAAAGAAGGGAACAACAAACCACTGCTGTGTATTCTCTACCTATAAAATGCCAGAAGTTAATAAATTTTGTATGGTGTCTTGAAGAGGTTTTGGCTGGGAGGGACCTTTCTGGACTGGGGGTACTGTCAATCAGTCCCGTAGCAACCAATTTATTCTGTTCCTGCCTCAGATTTTGAAGAGAGCCATGCTCCTCTACTGAAGATCTTTAATCCAGTCTTTTCAGTCAGGAGACATTTAGAGTTATGGAGTCAGAGTCAGTGTTCATTCAGCCATGTAATGAGTCGATCACGTAGTTAGTCACGAAGCTAGTTAGTCAGTTTAGCTCTGTTCATGTAACATGTCATTATTTTTCTACAATATGTTGTTTTTTTATCTATCCAGAAGTGTCCATAAAATGAAACTTTTTATTATTGTTCTTATCAGTGTATCTGAGTGAGTTATTGAAACAGTAAGTGGCAGTTGAGGTAAACCAAGCAATAAGGGATGGTCTACTGAGGAGAGAAGCTAATTCTGCTGTGTAGGTCCCTGAACTTTTTCTGCTGCTTAGCTAGAGGCTTTTAGCCATCAAATTTTCACACTCTGCCAATAGAAAACCCTGGAAAGGGGCACCATAAATCGGAATTGATGTGACAGTGCACAATTATTATTTATCTAGTGCTCACGTATGTACTTGTCTGTGAATCCACATGCTTGCTGATTCCGAAGAATAATTAGGCATTGACCATCTTCAGCCAAAGTTGCCAAACTGAAAAAACACCAACATTCAAACACCTTCACATGCCAGAAATGCCCTTTGAAAGGAGACTGAAGATGATGAAGACTGTGCAGGACTGTATTGGATTAGGACTTGGAAGATTTGGGTGCACGTTCCCGCTGAGCCATGAAAGTCTGCGGGTGACTGTGACCCAGCCTCTTCCTCGCTTCCTCTTTCTAACCTGCCTTACAGGGTTGTTGTGAGGATCAAGCAGCAAGAAGGATAACTATATGTGTCCCTTTTAAACTCATGTAGGCTGCGGGCTGGGGTAGAAATGCAGTTGATCATGGAGCCCAGGCTGTAGGAGGTAAGAGGGACGGCTTGTAGACAAAGGGCCTTTTCGGCAGCTGCCCCCAGACTATGGAATGCCCTCCCGACTGAGATTCGTCTGGCGCCGACACTGATGACATTTCGGCGCCAGGTCAAAACCTTCCTGTTCCAGAAGGCTTTTAATTGAAATAATATTAGCTGTGGGTCCGATGGCAATTTTTATATATATTTTAATTGTATTTTAATTGTTTTGAATTTTTCTTGTATTTTAAATTTTGCAAGCCACCCAGAGACCTTTGGGTAGTGTGGGCAGCATATAAAGTAAATAAATAAATGATTAGAGCTCATAAATGTTACTCCCAGGATTACATAAGCTGTATATTTGCGAAGGCTTTCACGGCTGGGATCTAATGGTTGGTGTGGTTTTTTCGGGCCAAAAAGCCCAAAAAACCCGCAACAACCATTGTGTAAGCCTTTTCTCCACTGACTAAAGAATGTCTGTGTGCTTTGTTCAAAGATAGCATACTTAGAGTTGTGTACCAACTGCTGGATAGCTCAGTGCTTTAGGCATCTCACTGTAGAGCCAGAGGTTCTATAGGGTCCCTTATAATAATCTATAGGGTCCCTTCCAGCTCCACAGTTCTAAGATGATGATGACGACGATCATATTTGAAGAGAAAAATGGGGAGGGGGTAACATCGCTTGTAGCATCTTCCCCATGATGGGAAACTAGAAAGTACATCTGCAGTTACGTAGATGGTCCTGCACCTACTGAAATGAATTCATGTGTTGTGAAAGAGGTGTTAAATACACATTCTCTTCCATCACAACCGACAGCGGTGTTGCTGCCAGTCGAAAAGAGGGGAGGCCTTTTATTGCGATAATGAGGAGCCCTCTTCCAACCACTCTTGATCAATTGCTTTTGCTTTCTGTTTTTCATATGCAGCTCTCGAGTCAAGATAATTAGGCTGCATGACTAATAAGATAATAGTACATTTACTGTACAGCTGACTCTTAACCATCGGAGGGCTTTCCAGATCTCAAATTCAAAAAAACCTCCCCCAACCTCCCAGGAAAATCAGCAGCAGAAGGAAGTGGGGGCTGGAAGAGAATTTCGTTTTTAGGTGAAGAACTTGCCCAAGGTTCGTATCTTCTTCAGAAATACAATGGCAAGAAAGTGAGCTTTTAGCATTTGCAGTGTGGGAGACCATAAAATGAATCATTCGCCCATCCTCTAGATTGCTATCTCCGTAAAGATCTGGAATTTGGACTCACAAGTTCTGTCTTTTCATATATGGTACACCAATACAACCCCCTTACTCAATCTCAGTGTATACATAAACATTTAAAGGAAAATAATATTTTAGCAATACAGTGGTGCCCCGCATAGCGACATTAATCTGTTCCGGATTAATCGTCGCTATCCGGAATCGTAGCTAAACAGAACTAAAAACCCCATAGGAACGCATTAAACTTTGTTTAATGCATTCCTATGGGGCGAAAACTCACCGTTCAGCGAAGATCCTCCATAGCGCTGCCATTTTCACCGCCTCGGTAAGTGAGGAAACTGCAAAAAAATGCTTGCGGTGGCCATTTTGGGCACCCGGCGGCCATTTTGGAACCGCCGATCAGCTGTTCTAAAAACATCGCAAAACAAACGCTTAACAATCATCGCAATGCGATGTTTTCCCATTCAAAACATCGCAATGCAATCGCATTAGCGATCGCAAAAAATAGATCGCTATGCGGATTCGTTGTTAAACGGTGCGCTCGTTATGCGAGGCACCACTGTAAATCAGTTCCATCAATGGCAAATTTACATATACGAGAACAACCATCAGATATCACTATCATTTAAGAGGTAAAGCTCCAGTGGTTTCAGCGGAGCTCACTGTTGGAGTTTTGTTTGCACCCTCGCATGCTGCCTGTTGTTTGAGTGACTGGGAGGGACTTTTCTGGGCTGGGACGATTGTCTGTCTGTCTAGTACTAGCCAATTGTTCCTTCCAGTCCTTGAATTCAAGAAGAGCCCCGCCTCTCTGCGGAGTATTCTTTTCCCTCTCTTTCCTGGTTGGTGTCAGTGTGTTTGCTAAGTATACAGTCTGTGCAGTGAAGAAAGTGCATGCACAAGTCTGCAATTTCAAGCCATTGTAAGTAAATAAATGTTTTTATTCTTTCTCCTACAAATGTCTCAGAGTGAGTTATTTAGACTTTGAGTGCCAGTTAATGAGAAAGGAGTGGACTCTCTGGGGAACTTGTAGCTATTCTCCTCTGTGGAGCTCTGTACTTCTACTGTGTATCAAAAAAGAGAATTTTACCAAAATTTCAAAACTCTCCAACACTTACCGCTAGGTAAGTGTGTGTAACCTTTTCATCATATCCAGTTCATAGAATTCTAAACGTAAGGTTGAACCGTAAGAGAAACAGGATGGGTACCAAAATCTATCTCCCACATAATTCACTCATTGAAATATTCTCTCTCCCTATATATCAAAAATTATATGCACCCTTTACCATTATGACTTCATGATCAGGGCACTCAGTCAAAAGGGGAAAAAAGCAATCAAAAAAGTGAAGATTTGACTGGCTGGCTTCTAATATCACTAAACATTTGATTGTATTCCTGCCTTGAGCAGGAGGTTGGACTTGATGGCCTTGTAGACCCCTTCCAGCTTCACTTTTCTAGAATCCTATGATTCTATGTTAAACTCCTTGATTCTGCACAATAATAAATGTTTCCTTATTGCTGTTCTTGGAGGGAGGGGCAGGCATCTGCAATGGTATGTTACTAATGAAATCTTTATCTTAAGATGAACACTGTTTGAATGAATCCTCTTTTCTGGGGGGGGGGGTTTTGACATGTTTGTATTTTGTTTTCCTTATGACTGAATTGTGGTCCAAAAACAAATACACATGTGTCTCGTATCTACATTTAATTACTTTCTGAGAAATGGCACCACATCCAAAGTACAAGAAAATGCCTTGAGGCAGCTTAAAGAGTAATAAACTTTATTTGGCACAGAGATCAACCTACATTACAATCTTTAAAGTATCACAAGTGCTGTTGCTGTTGGTGTTTTGGCCAAAACAGACTAACCCAGCTACCTTTGTTATGCTGAGTCAGCTTCCAAAGAGGATGAAAAACGGCATGCAGCTGGGTGAGGCCCTTGGGGAAGAGGAAATCAGTGCTCCAACTGTCAGTGTTGTTCCAGAAGCTGTTGGAAGCAGTACAATCAAGAGTCAGGTACCAGAAGACGAAGAGAGTGCAGTGGACATGAGGCCCATTTGTCTCAGGGAGAGGCACAGGCTGAAAACATTAGATCAAAAGTGCAGCCAACATTTCAAGGGTTTCTGAGTCATAATTGGGAATACGTTATAGGCTGGCTAGGACCTAGAAATTCCATGTGTGCTACTAGCAAAGTCTTTGTGGGTGACAATATGGAAGTTAACATTTTGCCTGCTATTCCATGCTGCCCATCCAGATTGCTAGAACAGAGAACCTCATCTCTTTCTGCTCCCTGTTGTAAAGGTGACCAATCTATTTGGAATAAACAAAAGCCTCGACTCACATAGAGTACCAGTCTCCTGCTTTGAGAACTTTGGGGCACAGTGGCTAAAGTGCAGTCAAGACTTTGTTCTTGAATGACTCTGAATGATGAGGACCCAGCTCACTGGGTGGGGAGATCAATGTGTAGTCTACACAATTAAATTGTAAATTTAGTATTGTAAGCATTATGGGGTGTTATATAAGCAGCACACTTTGCTTTGCGAATAAGAACTGGCTTAAGACAACACATGCTTGCTGCCTTATACAGTGGTGCCTCGCTTAACGACGATAATCCGTTCCAGGAAAATCGCCGTTAAGCGAAAACATCATAAAGCGAAATTAAAAACCCCATTGAAACGCATTGAAACCCGTTCAATGCGTTCCAGTGGGGTAAAAACTCACTGTCCAGCAAAGATCCTTCATATGGCGGCCATTTTCGCTGCCTGTATAGCGAAGAATCCGTCCCTAAACACAGTGGGGACCCATTTTAAGCACCCAGTGGCCATTTTGAAAACCCGACGATCAGCTTTTTTTATTATTGTAAAGCGAGAATCGGTTCCCAAAGCAGGGAACCGATCATTGGTAAGCGAAATTCCCCCATTTAGACCATCGTTTTGCAATTGCAATTGCGATCGCAAAAAGATCGTCGTAAAGCGGATTCGTTATAATGTGGGGCAATCGTTAAGCGGGACACGACTGTATGTAACAACCTCTCCTAGTAATTTTTAGAGATAGCCATTATAGGTCTGTACTGCAGCAAGAACATGAGACCCTTGTACTTGCACCTGTAAGACAACTGCATTATAATAACCTGAACGGTCATGGAGGAGGGTCTACTTCAAACTGTAATTTCACTTAGGGTTCACTTCACACAAATTTGGTGTTATTCTGCAAGACTGTATTGGGCTTCTTTTGTGTGCTGTTTTCTGTTTGACAGTTTTGTGTGGTCTTGATAGATACAAATAATAGCTAGAATATTGTTGCCTAAACGATAAATAGACAGGAAATTGTGTAACACTCCCCCGCAACTCAGGTTCCTTGCTACATGCCTGTTCTTGCACTGTTGTGGGATCAGTAACACAACTAGTCATGCAACAAGAAGCCTGCTGAAGCATAGGGCATGCTAACACAATCTCCCTTCTGCTCAGTGTTAAAGTAACAAAACCTTTGTTGTTGACACTAATAGTTTAAGAAGGATGCCAATAAACTAGAAGAAGTTCAGAGGAAGGCAACAGCAATAATCAGAGGACTGGAAACCAAGCCCTACGCAGAAAAGACTCAAAGAAGTGGGCATGTTTAGCCTTGAAAAAAGAAGACTGAGGGGAGAGATGACAGTACTTTTCAAATAGTTGAAAGGTAGTCAAACAGAGAAGGGGCAGGATGTGTTCTGATCAGCCCAGAGTGTAGGAAACTCAACAATGGGCTGAAGTTCATAGGAAGCCAGATTTCGGTTGAATATTGAGGAAAACTTCTTAACTATTAGAGTGGTACGATTATGCCACCAATGACCTTGGTAGGTGGTGAGCGCTCCAATGCTGGAGGCATTCAGGTGAAAATTGGACAACCATCTGTCAGATCTGCTTTGATTTGGATTCCTGCACTGAGCAGGGGTTTGAAATCAATGGCCTTGTAGGGCCTTTCCAACTCAATCATTGTTTGATTCTATGATTCTAGTTTCTCCAACTGATGTTACTAGCCAGGTTACATGGGAGATATTGCACAGTTCTTAGTCTGTTTCTGCATAACAAGAAGAAAACAGGTTTTGTATGAAGTTGAAGACAGACAAAAAAAGGAAAGAGATTTGTTGTTCCTTATACAGCACATAATGCAATCTGTGAGTCTTTGCCCGTAATGTAATTATCACCACCAGGTTAGTTGCCTTTCAAAGGGAAATAAACACATTTATGAAGGGAAGAATCTAGCATGACTACTTGTTATGAGAGCTACATACAGCCACCAGGTTTTGGAACCAGTGTGCTTCTTTCTATGAGTTGCTACTGGCCAAGAAAGGACTGTGTCATTGACTAGCATCCTATAATTAGTCTCAACTAGAGAGCAGACCCATTGATTTAGTTGTTGAATTTTACTTCAGCACTTCTATAAATCCCACTATAGGAAGAAGTCTACTCTAGTTGGGATCAGCAAAAGTTTATTACCACCTCTTTGTATCTCATTTGGTTGGATGCTGGGAGAAACAGGATAGAAAACAACCATTGATCGGATTCAGCACAATCTCTCTTCTCTGTGTCATGAGAAACAGGGACTAGCATCTTTTCTGCCCTACAAATATCACTGGGGTTTGGCAAATGTCAGCTGAGGTACATTCTCTATCAAATAAGGCTGGATTGACCAGAGAGTAGCCCTGGACATGTGTAACCCCTGCAGGTCATATTTGCAGTCCCCAGATGGTTCCAGCACTAAAACATTTTGGAAAACAATGCCATGCTCACCTTTTGAAAGCTACAGTAGACATAAGGATTCTTATTTGAAATTGATGGAATTCCCCTCTGATTTTCTTCTTCTTCTTCATATAACTCGTTTCCTGCTTTTCTGAAAAGTCCTCCTGTGAAGTTGTGCCTCTGCCTTTGGCATCTTAAAACCAAGTTTGTGTGTTTGTTGCGGGGTGGGAGAGAAATTAGCACAGCACTAAATGCTGCAAGTCAGATAGTTTACGGCAGAATTGCAAAGAAAAACAATTTAGGCCTTGAATAGCTAAGATAAATAGACACTTTGCTCCCACCAGTTAAAAGCAATTAGGTAATAATATGCTTTAAAACAATAGAAGGGGAAAGGATAGATGAAGGCCAATTGACTATACCGAGACCGGGCCGGCCTGTCATACTCCTGAGCCATAACATTAAATCTAGTTCGTAGAGGACAAAGTGAATTCAGTGGTTCTCATAAGGAGTCTGTGCATGTGCTTGAATGTGTCCGTGCATATGAGCATCATAGACTCTGCCATATCTTGGCATGTAGGAAGATATTTCTTTTAGGGGACAGCCTTTCTCCAAAGCAAAATAAAGAAAACCCGTTCATGAATAAAAGGGGAAAGGACTGTCAGGCGAGATGCCATGAGAACTGGAAACAGGCCTTGGCCAGTTTTTGAAAACTGAGTTTTTTTTTTCATTTGGCCCGTCCCTAGCTATCAGGGACGTGGTGGCGGTCAGGGACGTGGTGGCGCTGCGGGCTAAACTGCAGAAGCCTGTGCTGCAGGGTCAGAAGACCAAGCAGTCGTAAGATCGAATCCACGCGACGGAGTCGCTTGTCCCAGCTCCCGCCAACCTAGCGGTTCGAAAGCATGCAAATGCGAGTAGATTAATAGGGACCACCTATTAAGGTAGGGAAGGTAACAGCATTCCGTGTTTAAGTCGCACTGGCCATGTGATCACGGAAGATTGTCTTCGGACAAAAACGCTTGCTCTATGGCTTGGAAACGGGGATGAGCACCACCCCCTAGAGTCGAACACGACTGGACAAAAAAAATTGTCAAGGGGAAACTTTACCTTTACCTAGCTATCAGGGACAGGTAGTTTTTGTGCAAAAAGGTGTGGTACGTGCAAACCCTAATGTGCAGTCAAAACCCTATATGAAAACAAAAGTGAACATGGATTTTTTTAGAAACATTATCACACACTCTTTTTCCCCACCATAAATTTTTGCTCATTATTAGGGATATTATGGCTCCCAGTGCGTCTGAGGGTAGGTGGACATGAGCCCCCCCCAGCTCTCCAAATTTGCCCACTGTAATGTAGGGATGAAAAAAAAATTGTCAGGTACCTCTTCTAATTCCATTCTTAAAAAACCTTCAGTTCCTTCTGTTGCAGAGTTTTGAATTTTTTTGGTTGAATTCCTCTATCTGCGCAGCACAAGTACAGAGATTCACAGAGCAGAAAAGCTTCAACTTCTCCATTAGTAGTCTACCCCTTTTCTCATTAACTGGACTTTCAATAATTTACTCTGAGCCATTAACAGTAAAAAGAATAGAAACCATTTCATTAGTTACAGTGAATAGCAAACTGGTAAACATGGTTGACTGTTTTCAGACCTCAAGCCAGGGAAAGAAGCACTGAGCAGAGGGGCGGGGCTTTCTTTGAACTCAGAGGCAGGAGGAAACAATTGGTTAGTAGTGGATAGATCGACAATCACCCCAGCCCAGAAAGGTCCCTTCCAGCCACACCTCCTCCAGGCAGCATGTAAGGTTGTAAATATATATATATATATATCCAGCTCATTCCACCCTGAATTTGAAAATATTTGCAAATTTTGGTAAATCCTTCCGTTCTCCCCCATTTGCTCCAGTCAAGTTTAGTAAAGTTCAGTTCTTCCCAGCAAGGTGAACCTGCCTGCCATGTAGTTGCTAAAGATGAGAGATCTCCCAAATAGAAGAGGATGGAATCCTATAGTGATTCAGCACTAATAATGTTGAGTATACAAGGAGCCAAACTTCAGCTTTTTAACAGAGTTGAGCACTCAATGCCCTAAACCTGCACACATCCATTAGTTTCAATATATTTGCGAAGGCTTTCACGCCCGGGATCTAATGGTTGTTCTGGGTTTTTCGGGCTCTTTGGCCGTCTTATCAAAAACTATTTGAAACAAAATACTCCCCCAGCACTAGCCATCTGTTATGCAGGGTGATGCAGTTAACCCCAGGAATCAGTTAGCTACACATCCTCTTGGACCGAGGGTCAGTCCTCTATTTGAGGACTGCTAGAGAACAATCCTCCATTTGAAAGCATCCACCAGGTGAAGACCTGTCCAGTTAAAGTCTGGTTTGAAGGTACAGAACCAGAAGGAGTCAGATCTGGGACATGGATGTTGGCCAATTGTTATGACTTATGAGCATGCAGAGAGCTGATTGAATCGGCACGCAAGTCAAGTGAGGTCACAATCCTCCTCGCTCAAGAAAGAGGCGTTGCAATCCTGCTTAACGTTGTTTTTAAAAATCATTTCTAATGTTGTGTTTGTTACATACAGACTGCCACCTGCTAGCTTCTGCAAGCCCGTGTCCCCTTTGGTCCACCCTTTCAGTGCTTCGTGTTGGGTGAGGGGTCAGTGGCCGTGCTTCTCGGGTGACAATTGCTGGGAAGTGCCAACAATGGCTTAGAACAGTGGTACCTAACTTTGGGTCCCCAGATGTTCTTGGGCTAAAACTAAAGCCAGCTGTGCTGGCCTGGATTTCTGGGAGTTGTAGTCCAGGAACACCTGGGGACCACTATTCTAGAAGAGAAAGCTGTGCCCCGTGGCCCGTCTTGCATGCTCTACTCTAGTCCAATCTAGTCCCTACTGCAGTTTCTGGCCGTCATGGACGGTGCTGGCTTCTCACCCATTGTTAGCTCTGTAGAAAGATTCAAATACTAGGGAATGAAATGGATGGAGTCACAGGCTCATTTTTGCTTCAGGCAGCTGAGTCCTTTAGGCCAGTCTTTTTTTCCTGTTCATCCCTAGAAAATCCTCAGAAACACAGTTCTATGCTCTGATCAGAGAGTTGGGTAGTAGCAGAGCCTGGGGGAAGTTGCTTTTGTTTTGGACTAGAGATCCCATAATCTCCCAAAATAGCTGGGGAATTCTGGGATATGTAATCCAAAATGCAAGCCTGAAGTGGCATAAGGAGGCCGACGCTCCGTCTGACGCTCCCAGGGTTTACCATTTCAGAATCCGCCAGGACACCCACCTTCTGTGTTCTGAGTGATTCAAGCATTTCCTTCCCTGCTTGTCTTCACTTTGAAGGGAGCGCCTGCAGTCCATCACGGCCAGCGGATCCTAGCTGTTATCTCCACGCACGCCTTGGAGCTTCTGAAGGACTGGCAGAGCTGGCCTCCCTTTGACCTGCCTTCCTTTTGACTTGCTGCTCCGTCAGACGAGACGGAGGAGAGGAGGAGACGAGAGGGGCCTTCTTTGAACAGAGGATAGAGAGAGAGAGATGTGATAAATTGGTCTGACAAGACAAGTCCTAAAGACCCCTCACACTCTCCTGCACACGCTCCCTCTGGGCATAGCAAAAACAATTTGTGTTCATGCTTGTACAAGGGGCAAGGATACTTGTCCGTCAACAAGGGATCTCAAAAGCTAGACGGGTGCAAGAATGCAGGGTCATCGTTATCTTGGTGAAGGCAATAATCTCTTGGGGATATTTCAGGACCCACCCTCAACATCCTCTCTCTCTTTCTCTCTCTCTCTCTGAAATCCCTACTCCTTAACCTTTCAGAGGAAAGGGTACAGACAGGATTTCCTCCACTGCTCAGTGAGAAATAAATCTGTCCCAGCTTTCATGCATTTGACCACTGAACTGGAGACATGACCATTACACGGCACCCAGCACTTCATTTCCAATTTCCACCCCCCCAAAAAAAACTGTTTCATAAATCAAAACCGTTTAACCCGATTTGACTTTGGGAGGGTAGGGTTTTGTGTTCTGCCTTTCATACAGAGGCGGCTGGACTACAACTCCCATGAGCCCTTGCCAGCATAGCCAGCAATGGGAGTTTCAGTCCGGCACCGTCTGGAGGACCACTCGTTGCCAACCCTTGCTTCCAGATGCCAAGCAGCTCTTGTCAAACAACCACCAGAGGAAGGACCCCAAAAGAAGAGACAAGACCCAAATTTAATTATTCATCAACTTCATTTATCACAAACCATGTTGTGGCTTTCCTTTCTCTCTCTTTTTCCTTTATTTATTGGTTCTTCCAGCCGTTTTTGTTCTTGTTTATTTTAGCAACCGCTCCCCCCCCTGCTGTAGAATGTGTTATAGTGTTTACCAGCTTAGGGTATGTATGTGTTTGTGAGACAGTGTGAGATGTGTGTACTGTACAAGAGTTTTGGGCAACAAAACCTTCTCTGCAAGACCCACAGTTTGCCAGGAATTTAACAACTTTGACTTGTGACTGGAGCTTTGAGTTACAACTGGAAAAAAAGGCAGGGGAAAAGGCTGGGAATTTAAACTGCTAACGGTTGGTGAAGAGGCTGCTTCTTTGTAGCTCTTTTGCCCCAGTGGTTAGAGAGTTTGTGATTGGAGGAGGCTTCAGACTGCCTGGTGCCGATGGGTCTTGCAGTCTTTGTTTGCTTTTTGGTGGGTTTTTTTCCGGCCGGAACAGATCAATTGTGTTTCCAATGGGCCTTGCAGTGTTTGTTTGCTTTTCAGTTTTTTCTTTTTTCAGCCAGAACGGATCAATCGTGTTTCTGGTGGGTCTTGTAGTCTTCGTTTGCTTTTCAGGCTTGTTTGTTTTCCTGGCTGGAACGGATCAATCGCGTTTCCAATGGGTCTTGCAGTGCTTTTTGTTTTTCAGTGGTTTTTGTTTTTTAAGCCAGAACAGATTAATGGGGTTTCAATGTATTCCTATGGGAAATGGTGCTTTGAGTTACGACCAGCTTGAGTTACGACCATCTTCCGGAACAAATTTGTAATTCAAGGCACCACTGTAATTATATATTGATCTTCCAAGTACGCCTGTCAGGACCTTGAACATTGTTGGAAGGCATGTAATTGGTCAATAATTACTGGGTTCGTTATCCTTTTAATGATATTTTATTATCAGAAACGTGTGGGCTGTTGTCATACAATCTTCAGTTGTACAATGTTGACGTAAGTGATTAAATTGCATTGCTATGTGTTGATGGAAACTTGTTAAATGCTTTAACCAAAATCCATTCAGTTCATCTGGACCAGGTGCACTCCAATTTTTCACAGCCTTTACCTGCCTCTTAATCATTGAAGTTGTCATTATAATATCATTCATATGTTTTCCTTGAGTTTGCTTATAAATGTATTTAATTCACAAGGCGTTTTTGTTATGTCCAAAATGTTTTTGTTATGCTTTTTTTTTTTTTTCAATGCCCGGCCTTACCATGAGGGAGAGTGGGGCAGTTGATTCAGGCAGTGGCAATGTGTTATTCAAAGACAACGCTGAATTTCCACTCAGTTGCCAGCATAGCTTGTTGCTCTTAGAGACCATGTATGACACTGGAAGCATTTTTTAAAAAGCTATCAATCCTGTCAACATTTGTACAGGGAAGGCTTCGGGAATCCTGTCTCAGTCAGTAAGCAAAATGTTTTGGGGCAGCTTTAATTGTTCATCACAGAGTTTGGGGAGTTATTTTTTTAAAAAAAAATTAACTACAGTTATCGTTTTAAGACCCTCCCCAAATCGTTTGCTACCATTAAAGTAACAATACCAAAGTCTCAATAGTTCCTTTTAATTACATATTTTAAAACATCTCAGTGCTTCTCATTCATCAGCATGAGATGCAGAACAAGCCAGGACTTAAACCATATGATATTCTTGTTCACCACTTAGTAAGGCCTCGTCTATAAAAACGGCCAAAGCTTGAAAATAAGTTAGTTAGTTAGTTAGTTAGTTAGTTAGTTAGTTAGTTAGTTAGTTAGTTAGTTAGTTAGTTAGTTAGTTAGTTAGTTAGTTAGTTAGTTAGTTAGTTAGTTAGTTAGTTAGTTAGTTATTTATTTATTTATTTATTTATTTATTTATTTATTTATTTATTTATTTATTTATTTATTAGATTTTTACCCCGCCCCTCTAGACAATGTCTACTCGGGGCAGCTGTGGTCTGTATGAGTGTAGAATCTCACCCTACCACTTCAGGATGGGGTACACACACACACACACACAAAATCCTGTTGATACAACTAGTGGGGGAAAAGTTTTTCTAATTGTGTAATAAGTAATTCTTTTCTTGTTACTTTAAAGATTACTTTTTAAAAAATAGAAGCAGTGTAATAGGACTTTTCCCGGTTTTATTCCATTTACTTGCCAACCACAAGTTTGTGTCTGTTTTTAAAAAGCTAACCAGAAAAATGAGGACTGCAACAAGCAATGTTACAAAGTACTGTACTTTTTAGCAGTGCAGCAGGTAATAGCAAGAAATTACATTCCAAATAGCTGCAGCAAATAATGTGAAAGAATGGCTTTTGGCCAAACTCCTGTTGAAGAATTCAAGCTCAAACTGGAACAGGAAGTTATCAACTAAGTTACTAGTTACCTGGAACTGGTGACTTTCCAAGCTCTGAAAGTAAATAAACATTACAGTTATTCCACGAAGATGTGAACCGATCCCTCATTACCTTGTAGTCATCATCAGAACCACAGAGATGAAAGGCACCCTATGGATCATTGAGACCAGTAATATAGCTATACTTTAATTATAGAGGGGCAAGGAATTAATTACAGTTAACCCATTATTTGTAACTCATTACTGCTATGCTCTGGCCGATTCCATCACCAAACTGCTTTCATCTTGTGGGGTCAATATACCTTCTCCTCCCCAACCCAATCTCGTCTGTCAGTAGCAATTAGAGAAAGTGGTGTACTGATGAAAATGTACAACAATCATTCATGTTTATCTGGTGGGTAGTGAGAGGTAAATGGGGTCGAAAGATTTTTTGGCTGTAGGCCATTTGCAGAGCGACCCTGTAGAAAAAGAAAAAGCAGAAAGGAAGACTCTCTCTGGAATAATTATAAATTGTCTTCTTCTTAGTTCTTGTTACACAAATTCCAGGCTAAATTGTCATCTAATTTCAGAGAGCTCCATGACTAAGATTATCGGTGAGTCATTTGTAATTATGTGCCAGATTGTATTAAAGCATGAAAATACAAAGGGTTCTCATCAAACAGTAAGAGAGGGAAAGAATCAAATTACGTTTTGCAGGCAGGATAGCAGTTCAAGACTACATTTCAGATTCATGGCCCATTTCCAATGCACAACAGAGTAGGGGGGAAGATGATGGTGGGGTGAGGGGGGAATGAACCCATAGCACATAAAGTACAGAAAATCAAAAGAACCATCAGGTTCCTGAGCTGTTGCTGCTACTGCTGTTGCTACGAGTAACCCACAAACCAGTTCCGGGAAGCATCGTAGAGGTAAAGGAGAAAGGTGGGATAGAAATCAATCAATCAATCAATCAATCAATCAATCAATTCAGGCTCAAGGGGCGGGAAAGCAAGTCAAAAGGGGTTGTGGAAACTTCTCTGCCTCTCACATAACATGAGAACTCAGAAGGGACTGTGTCTTGGGAGATTCAGAATGGACCACAGCGAATCACTTTGTCAAATTACTCATTTAAACTGTGGAAATGACTATGAGAAGAAATGGTGATCATTGTTCATTGAGATGGTTTTAAAGGGACGGATCCTGAACCAATACTTTGGCCATCTGATGAGAAGAGAAGACTCCCTGGAAAAGGCCCTGATGTTAGGAAAGTGTGACAGCAAGAGGAGAAGGGGACGACAGAGGATGAGATGGTTGGACACTGACATCGAAGGGACCAACTTGAATTTGACCCAACTCCGGGAGGCAGTGGAAGATAGGAGGGCCTGGTGTGCTCTGGTCCATGGGGTCATGATCAGTCTGACATGACTAAACGATTAAATAACAACAACAGCAAAAAGGGAGAGGAGGAAAATTCATGGACAATAAAGCTATCACCGCAGGATAGTCAAGTGTGACAGACCAGGACTCAGGAGAACTGGATTCAAATCCCTGCTGAGCAATGGAAATATGGGAAGGCTACATCATGTAAAGAGCTGTAGGAAAAGAGGCAAGGAAATATGAATTATTCAGTTGTGATGTAGGACCTACAAAGACGCTGTCTAGCCTCTGGAAGCTGTGCCCCCGATATGCGTCTTGGAATTTCACAACATTACATCTTTGGATTTTCCTGTGCCGCAATGAGGGCTTAATAATCATGCACAATAAATAGCCATAGCTCTGAAGCAAGGCAAACTCAGCATAGATAGTGCTACCCAAAGAAAGCAACAGTTAAGCTGATAGGGTGCTGGTATTTGAACATACTGAGCAGAATCCAGTTGAATTTAGTTCACTTCTACATTCCAGGGGTTTCAACTAGAAGTCTTTAAGCCCACACTTAACTCTGCCCCTAGAAATCAGCAATGTTAAATTTCCGCTGGACTGGGCTGATCTGAAGACAGATCATTTGATAAAATTTCATACTAAAGGTACTGAAAGACTGCTGTATACAGTGAGAATCACAACACCAAGGTCAAGGATGAATAACTCTGTACAGCACTTTTAAGATTTTCTGGAGAAAGACAATCATGCTGGGAAAAGCTGAAGGCAACAGAAAAAGAGGAAGACCAAACAGGAGATGGATTGATCCCATAACAGAAACTAAAGCATTGAATTTATGAGAACTGAGACGGTCTGCTAGGGACAGGACATTTTGCAGATCACTCATTCATGGGGTTGCCATAGATTTGACGTGACAATGTACAACAGCAACATCTAGAGACATCTAAGAATCAATGGAAGAACAATTTAGCCCCCAGAGACACTGCTGCTGACAGGAAAATCACACCAATCAACCAAAGGACTTGAAAGGGAAGGTCCAATGAGAAGCTGTTGACCAGGAATTCATTAGCCAATTCCCTTCTATTCAATATATACCTAATCACAATGCAGGGTTTCTCTCCTACTATACAAGTACAGTGGTGCCCCACATAATGAGCGATTCATTTAACGACAAATCCGCATAGCAACGTGTTTTTTGCGATCGCATCACAATGTTTTAGATGGTAAAACATCACTTTGCGATGATCGGTAAGCGTTTCGCTTACCGATTTTCGCATAGCAATTTTTTTTCTAACAGCTGATTGGCGGTTCCAAAATGGCCACCAGGTAAAGAAAATGGGTGCCCGCAGTGTTTTTGCGCCCTTTCCTCGCTTACCGGGCAGTGAAAATGGCAGCCGCATGGAGGATTTCCGGATAACAGTGAGTTTTTTTGCCCATAGGAACGCATTAAACATGTTTTAATGCATTCCTATGGGCTTTTTTGCCCCGCATAGCAATGAATCCAGATAGCGACAATTTTTTTGGAACGGATTATCATTGCTATGCGGGGCACCACTGTACTCGGCTAGGGTAAAAAAAATTAGGTAGGCAGTCTATCGGAGGAGAACTATAACCAGAAAAGCGTTACGAAGAGTAAACACTTCCTTTGAGGAACACATTGGTGGTTGGTTATTTATGTTGCTGTTACATGCCTTCACGTGACTTCCAACTTCCAAAAAATCCTTGTTAAGACCACCGCTCATGTCTTCCAAACTCACGGCAATGGCTTCCTTTACTGAGTCAAGACATCTCATGTTTGGGCTTCGTCATTTACTGCTGCCTTCAACTTTACCTTGCCTTTTCCAGTCTTCTCATGCCATGCCCCAAAGCATAATAGTTTCAATTTGGTCATTTTTGCTTTAAGAAAGAGTTCAGACTTGATGTGACCCACTTGTTTGGTTTTGTGGCAATCCATGGTATCTGTACAGCTCTTCTTGAGCATCACATTTTGTTCACTCCGGTTTGCTTTAGTGTTCAGCTTTCGCAACTATACGCAGTAATTGGGAACACCACAGAATCGACAAACTTGGATGTAATTTCCAGCAACACATCCTTACACTTGAGTATCTTTTTTAGATCCTTCATAGCTACCATTGGGAGCTGTTAATTTTTTTTCTCATTAGTCTCTCCCCCTTTTAAAAAAAGGTCTTGTCACCATTACAGGGACCCTCATGGCACTTGCTGGTTCTCATTATTGGCACCCAGAATGCCGCTACATGTAATACACGACACATTCCAGGTACACCTTGAGTGACCGTAATGGCGGCTGGCAGTAAACCACCTCAAATAGCATGTGGGGTTGTATTAGTTTCCCCTTCTGATTTCTGTGATATGGCCTCTTGATGTGGTAACACCTCAACTTGACAAAAGAGTGTGAGCAGCCCATTATGCTCCAGAAATGTGTCTGTGCAGGAAACTAGTAGGTGAGCTTATTGTCTGGAGAAATCCCTTGCCTTCTAGAAATGGTGCCAACTGTCTTCATCAATAAAAGATTGCAACTGTTAAGCTAAGACGAGGGAAAGTACACAGAGGCTGGGCTTTGTAAACAACTTTCTGCACTTTCTGCCCATTCCCATGAGACATTGGAAGAGCGCCGAATTGTAGCTGAGCCACTGAAGTATTTAAACTCTGCCTTCACCTCTGAATTTATACACTAAGCGCAGAGCTCCGTATTTGTAAATAACTGCTACTATTACAAAATGCCAAGGTGCCTCAGGCGCCTTCTTTTCTAGGAAAAGCTAAACCTGGAGCTTCTCATTGCTCAGAGAACTGGAGTTGAATGTAACAGGATATCTGTATCAGCCAGATTCATGCATCAAGCCCACAATATTTTGCTCACTAAATCTGCCGGTGTTTTCAGATGCCAGAAGACTCTTGTTATAGGTAGACATCCTTCAGTCTTGAGAGACTATGGTATCATGCCCTGTATGGAGGACTTGGAACAGCGTCTAGTGTGGCTGAGGAGGCCAATTCGAGAGTAACAATCTCTTCCACAATGAAGACAAATCCAATCTGTCCCCTGTGCAGGTCCCTGATTTTGCTGCTTTTGTGACTTCCTCTTTGCCTTGGCCTGCTGGACAAGGGTCTCTTCAAATTGGGAGAGGCCGTGATGCACCTCCTGCCTCCAGGCTGAACACTCAGATGTCAGAGTTTTCATCTGTTGAGGTTTATTCCTAAGGCCTTCAGATCCCGCTTGCAGATGTCCTTGTATCGCATATTTTCTATCTAGAAACTGGGTGTTTTTAAGGCTGGATTCTGTGCATGCTTAATTTAGGAGTGAAGCGTCAATGACTATAGTGAGGGGAGGAGACCGGGAGGTCTTGAGGAGTTTGGGAGTACAAAGCCCAGCAGCCCCAGCTGATAGCAGCAGCCAGCAGGAAGATGGGACTTTTGGTCTTAAACACATGGAGAGCTTCAGCTTCCTGGTCTCTGGAGTAGATGGGGACATGAGTAAACCCATACAGGCATGCATGGTCAGCTTTCCTGCAACAGATAGGCTGTTCTTTATCACTGCTTTTTGGGTAAATCATTTCAGCCTGCTCCCCAAGACTTGGCAACCCTGCACAAACTGGGAGCAACAGTCTTATAGGACTGGAAGGCCACTGGGTCTCTCCATGGTCCCCTTTTACAAAAATAATTTTGTGGGGTTTTTTTTCTTCCCCAAAAAGAGGGAGAGAAAGAATTAGGCCCTGATGTTACAAAAGAAAGGGGGAGGGAATCCTTTAAGATTCTAGTAGTTAATGATCTGCTGAAGTGTAACTTGAAAAGCCTGGTTGTAGTTCCTTCATCATCATGTCTGAAAAGCCTGTTGGAGCCATCTGCCAGCTAATAAAGATTTTACTGAAGCTTTAATGTTGTGTTCTATAATGAAACATATACTAAGAGGGAGGGTGGAGAATCTTTTACTGACGACAGGTGGAAAGCAGCATAGCAACAACAGGCTATTCTCCCCCCGACTCCTGAAAATGCAGCAATATATACTCCCATTACTAATTAAAGAGACTTAAGACCACGGGCTCTTTGAACATCTCGTAATTCTTAAATGCATCTCTACTTCTATTCATAATCCACTGTCTGCACAGCTTAGCTCTCACTACAAGGTTTTCAGCTTTGAAAAGGATTTTTAATGTCGAGTTCCAATCTGTTTCGTTAACATTTTGTGCCTCGAGTATGCATTATAAAACAGAGGGAAGATTCCAATGCACGCATTAGGCTTGTGTTTTTCTTTTAACAGCAAACTGCTTTATGGGGCCATGAAAATTATGAGAAACATCTTGGCCTAGGCCACTTCGTCCATAACCCTGCATCTTGCAATGGATGCATAACGTGTAGCAAAAACGTTTCTGCTACAGTTCTCAGCTTCATCCCTTCATCTTCCATCTGAAGGATTTCTGGAAGTAGGTTTGTGTAGGGTTGCTAAGTCTTAGGGTGAAATGTACGAGCCTCATGACACAGTGGTTAGAGGGCAGTACTGCTGTTAAGACTCTGCCCACAACCTGAGTTCAATCAACCTGGGCTCAGGTAGCCGGCTCAAGGTTTGACTCAGTCTTCAATCTTTCTGAGTTCAGTAAATTGAGTGCCCAGCCCAATGGGAGGGTAGGTGGGTGATGTGCAACCTTTATATTGAAGCTGTAAACTCCACATACAGTGCTTTAAGCACTATGTTTTCCACATTTCCAGGCAGATACAAAACTCAGGGCAAGTGACATTGAAGACAGTTTGAATTTTGGTGTGAAACAGCTCTAGCCACTGCTGAGTATGTATGTTACGTGTTCTCAGAGCTATGATTCCCAATCTTGGGTCTTCAGATGTTCTTGGGCAACAACTCCCAGAAATCCTGGCCAGCACAGCTAGTGGGGAAAGTTTCTGGGAGTTTTGAGTCTAAGAATATCTGAGGACTCAAGCTTGAAACCCCACTGCTATGGAACAATAGCGAAACCCACGGTCCAAAGTGGAGAAAGGGTTCAGTTCAGACCTAAGGCAGCTCATGCTGAAGACTACTATATTCAAAGAGGGCTCCCCAGTTTTTCCATTTGCAATTGACTTAGGAAAGCATGTCCCCTTCCCCCATAGCAATGGAGCATTTTTGGAAGCATTAGTTCCACTGCTTAAATGCCCCCTGAGGTGTGACATGAACCAGTAAGATTCTCAAAGCCCACGGGGAGGCAAGAGTGCCGCCCCTCTTCTCCAGCTCCGGCAAGCACCAGAACAAGGCTTTCATTGATCCACCCACTAAGGAAATTCTGTTGCTTTAGGTGAGAATAATTCCGAAGTTCATTTCTCTCATTTGGTAGGTCATGTTTGCACTTGTAAGAAAAAAAAGTCGGGAAGAGTTATTTTTATCTTTCTTATCATGGCTCTGACACTGTGATTCGGAAAGGGACTGTTGCTTCACTCGCTCTTCCGGAAAGCACAACCCATTTTTTTAAGGAAAACAAATGCACACAGACACGGAAATAATTACAAACGCTTTGCTTCATAAAGACAAAATAGGGTATACACAGGAGATTTTGTACACTGCTGTCCGAGTCACACCAAAGTTCAACAGTCATTTAAAAAAAAAACATCCACCAACCAACAGAAGGCCAGTATCTGCAAGAACACATAATAAAAGGTGACTTTTTAAAATATTTACAGATATTACACTTGTGCAAGGAAACAAAACAGAATAGTGGGACACGATTCTTGGCGGGAGTCCAAGAAGACACATCCTTTGGATTCACTGGCACTCTTCTGTACCAGAGAGATTGGTCTTGTTATGGCATGGAGCCATATGAGAGATGCTTTGCAAGCAGCAAGACATGAAACATTGAGAGTTGATGTACTTTCCTGCAATCCAGAAAGAATGGAAACAATACTGTAAGAACTACAATGGAAGCTAAAAAGGGGAGTGTGCCCTCATTTAAGACTTTCTCTACTGAAGAGAGCAATCTTCATAAGAAACAGCACATAAAATCAAGATGCAGGGGATAGAAGTTAGCACTGTAAATGGGTGGGTCACCATCAACCTTTCCCCCTTCCATAATGTCCTCCAAAGCCCAGTTTGTACTTTTGCTGGGGTGCTGCCATGACTCACAGGACAGAGGTATTCCCATTGTTATTCCCATATTGGTTATGTGTAAGACTTTAATTCACAAAGGGATTTAAATCACACTTGTTTAAGTGAGAATCTTCAAAGGAGAGACTGCACTGTGCAGGGAGGTTCTGGATGCAGCGGGAGCCCCTGGAAAATCAGGGTTTCTGATAACCAGGAGAAGCTCCATGCCTAGAGATAATGGTCCTCTCAGGTTGCAGATGAGGAAGACAATGGGGCTAGCACACTCCCTTCCTCCTGTGTTAATCTTAGTCCCTTTAATAGATGCCTGAACAGGGCTGTAATGTTAACTAGGTCGTCAAATTAGAGAAAAGCCAGATTTGCATGGGTATTTCTCCCCAAAGAGGTAAAAAAGGAGGTGGTTGGGGAAAGGACAAACTAACTGATGGGAAATGTTGAATTTTTTGCAGGCGGGATCTCATCATTGGTTATCAGGTATTCATAAAGAGCACCTATTAGCCTCCTTCATGCTGGCACCTGCTGCAACAAGTCTACAAACAAGGAGCTAATTGACAAACGAGTTAAAAGTGGAAAAGCACAATCGTACAGGATTTTGCCTATATAAATAACTTGAAAAATATGTGATACACCGAGGAGTCGGGGGAAGAGGAGCCAAGATTTAGGATCTAACATTAACTGCTCTTCAAATAGCTCTCATCGTCATTTAAACCTGGGCGAGAGCAAGACCCAAATTACTTTTGGGAAATCCAGCAAAATGCTTCACATGAAGCATTAACAGAGGGAGATGAGAGTTAACGGTGACACTTGGTTTCTTAACATTTGTCTAAGCAGTTATGAAAACAGAAAAAAAAGACATTTGCTAATCCCTTGGCATTCCCTCAGCTTAACGACACCAAGGAGAAACAAGCATAGGAAAGGAAAGGAAATCCTCCGAGATAATTCAGTGAATTAGAAACCTGAGATACAAGTTTTTAAACCTGTACAAATTCAAAAGTTGGATTACAATGACAACTTTCTGCAACCAAAACAACAACAACAAAACGCTCCCCCTCTCCCACATAGAGCAGTCTCCCATCACTAAGTTCCCTTTCGCTGCTTTGACCCTACAAATCTGTCATCCCTGGCCATGGTGTTGAGGGCTGAGGAGAGTCATCATTTGGGGTACCATCCCAGATTGGGAATGGCTGAGGCAGAGGATGCCAACCTTTGAAAGGCTCCTTCATCACCTGGTTTATCACCACCTATTTAGAGAAATAAGCATAAACTCCACTGGAAGCTAAGTGAATCTTTGCATGTAATATCCTTACACATGCTCATCCCAGGAGCTGCTGTGGCCAGGGAGATGGCAACCATATGGAATGCAAAAGGCAGGGAAGTTTAACCCTTTTCTATCTCACGCAGTCCCAAGGACAACCCTTTCCTGAACCTGTAGTCTGCACTGGCAGCAAACCTCCCATGTGTTTCAAGCAGCAATTTCTTTCCAATGCAGACAAACTTCAGGGAGGACGGTGGCAAGAAAAAGGAAAGGGTTAAACACCCCTCCAAGGCTGCCGGAAGAACACTCGGTCCTTCCTCCACAGTGGACGCTATTTGTTTTACGGAGAGCAGGACAAAGTACACTAAGATTAAAGGGATTCTACATGGCATGTTTATATTTGGTTCTCAGAAACACAACTCAGAAAACAACTGAGCCACAGCATGCGACCCTTCAGTCATTGCTGGGGTGCAGCTCCCAGCCTTCCTTACAACAAGTTGTGCTAGCTAAGGCTGATGGAAGATGGAGTCCAGCAATCTCTGGAGGACCATCCCTGGTTTACACGACGTAAGTGACTGACATGGGAGAGGTGGAAGATCAGCCCTTTTCAGGCATAATGGCTCTGCACGGGGCATGAAGGATGATGGGGATGGGAGTGCCAGGTAAACCCTGCTCCTTGTCTCCCCATGAACTGGAGGTCTCTCAGACTGTTGTGTATTTCAATGGGAGGTCTGCAACGAAGCCAGTAAGCATGTTCAGTTGAATGGGCTTACAGTGTTTCAGTAGCCGGGAATCCTGGTAAGGCAGAAGTCCTAATCACAGGAGCACTACAAACACATTCAACTCCATTTCAGGCCTTTATTTCAAACAAGCACGAGTCTGACTTGCATCCAGATGGGGTGGGGACATGGGGGTGCAGGCTTACATACATCTCCATGTCCCCAAGCTCACCGTCCTTTTAGCCCTACCTTGATTCGGGAACAACACCTGAACATGACGGTGGGGCCAGGTGAAAGCACTATTGGAGGTGTTCCTGTTTCATTTATCAGATCCCATGGCCTCCCTCTCTACAGCTGGACACCTCTGGAAAGACCAGGCACATTCAAGGTCCAGGATGTGCAGCACGTAAGAGTAGAGGTCCTAAGTATTTCTTAAGTTTAAAAAGTGTGTGCTGTGTTTTACATGAGGAATAAGTATGAGTCAAAAGGGATGACAAGTCAGACCTCAATGTTCAGAGCAGTTAAGGTTAGGCAGCCCAAACAGTACAATTGCTCACTCAAAGCGGAAGCAAGTGTTTCCTCTCAGGGCAATGTTAAACAGGTAAGCAAGAGGTAGGGATGCATTTCCTGTATCCACCATGGGGGGTGGGGGAGAAGGCTTGTGGGGAGAAGGACTTGCAGTGGAGTTTTGGGTGTGTGTAAAACCTTTCTTGGCGTTCTCTTAATGCAAATTGCAGCCAAGGGCAGGTTAGAACTGGAAAAAAAAAAAACAACAACCAAAGGGATAGGATTCACTTTACGTGTCTCAAGTGAAGACTTTTTGCAATGGTTTTGAGAGTCAGAAGATGCCATCACAGATGCCCTGTGTTTAAACTGAGCCTCCCAATCTCCTGGGAGCTCTGAGACCTTGACAAGCAGGGGAGCTAGTAGGGACTCGGTACGGTGCAGTGTCTCCCTGGCTCTTGACTCGAGTCCTTCTCCCCAACAATGGAACTGCCGAAGAACCAACCCAATGCTGAACATGAAGCTTCAGAGGCATGACTCTCTACTGAAAAGAGATTTCCTAGGATTTCAGTAATTTGCATCCCACGTGGAATGGCCAAATTGTGTTCCTAGTCTCTATGGCAACATTCCTGGCTTCAAGGAGGTACATCCCGTAAAAGAACCTGTCCTGCTGACCAGATAGTTCCATGCAGAAAGCTGATTACAAATGTCAGGGTGTGCCAACCCCCACAGGAGGAAAGGCTGCAAAGACAAGAGGAAATGATGTTGTGATGTGACCTGGGCCTTAGATGTCTTTCCACTTCTTTCTAAATTCCTGGGTGTAAAGGGTGCTTTTCTTTCCCTCTTCTTACACATGGCTGAAATCTGTTGCTGTATTACGCAGGCAGAGGACAAATGGCATAACGTTCACTTGCTCCTAGTTGGCCATTCACAAGTCCTTGATGGGATTCTCAAGAGCACACCAAGCCAACAGGCGCAGGCGCCCCTGAGCATCACAGCAGCAACTACTTAACTTCCAACTAGAGGTGAGCGACTGTCACGCCATGTGCCTACCAAACAACAGAACCTCAGTCATTAATATAAAAAGGTTTCAAACACCAGCAATTTCCTGAAGATGGTCCCTCTGATTAAAATAGGTGATGCTGTCGCTACAAGGAGGATTTACTGTTTCGGAATAAAATCAGCAAAAAAGACAAAACAGTAGCTATCCAGGCTACTGTGTCGGCAAGCCTGCCCAGTACTTGATTCCTAAAATGACCGGGGTGTGTGTGTGTCGCTTTCTGTCCCTCTTGCACTGTGCAAATTTGTTCACAAAACGTGATCACAAAGCAAACAAAACATAGAAATAGTCATTCATAAGTTAAAACACAATAAATTCCACAGCTCGACCACTGCTGGCCTGAGGTGATCCCTCTGAAATCCAGTTTAACCATCCAAGTGAGAACACGGCCTTGGACATTTGGGAAATATTGATTTCCGACTGGAGGACGTAAAAGAATATTGCAGCACAGAACTCTACTAAAACTGAACACTGGCGCAGAAAAAGGTGGCTGTGACCTCTAACATGGACATGGCCAGTGTGAAGAATTGGATATTTTGTATTTGTCTAGATGGGGATAAAGAATTGATTTTCCACGGTAGATTTGGTGCACCCTTCTTGTCTGCCAAGAAACACGGATGAGAACAGCCCAAATGGCATTCATGCTTTAGCTCCCAACTGCAAATAAATGCAGTGGTGCTAGAAAATCAAATGAGTCATACCCCCTTTGCAATTAACATGCCAGCCGCAATCCTGCCAATATAGCATTGGGGAAAATGTCACTCTCGCTGAGTTTGGGACTAGAGAGCATTGGTCTGTTTTAATTTTGGGTTTGTAAAGTTGTGCGTTCCATCAGCTAGTGCAATCGTGTCTACTGGACAAAACAGAGACTTGCGGAGCTTACTAAAAAAGAGCATTAAATTAAATTATATGAAGGGGAAGGGGAAAGTTTGTTTGCAATAAAATAAACACCCACCACATCTTCGTGGAAACAAAAAAAAATCCATTTTGTCACGCATAGATTGGCTTAGACTGGCTACGGACAAAAACTGAGAACTCCCAGACAAGCAACACCTCATTTTAGAAACACATATGCCTACAATGCAGCAGAAAAACCTGAGATGGTCTCCGATGGATTCATTTGCTCTGCGTTTAACTCAGAGCTTGCAAAAATATCCTTCTTGGACTACAATTCCTAAAATCCATTTGCCCTGGTGAGTAGGGGATTCTGGGAGTTGTAGTCCAAAAGTCCCTTTTCCAAGCTTTGCTTTATCTAACAGAAACAGTGAATGTCAGAAAGGCCTGGTTTAACTTCCCCTGAATCTGAATTAGGACTCTTTTCTAACTTAAGCAAACGCCCAGCATGGTGCCACTACTACTGATGTCCTTGCTCTTAATGCAGCAAGTCACCTTCATAAAGAAATCGTCCTCCTGTTACTTATTCAGACTGTATTCCTCCCCTTGCTCCAAGCATAAAAAGTACGGTACTAATGCTCTCTTACACAAGGAAGGAGACTCTGGCCGAACAACTGTCTAACTTTAAGACAATGCTGCAGGCAGTTCACATCTGGGGTGGCTTTCAAAGGGAAGATGCTGGGGCATAATCACCACCAATGCTATTTATGTACCAGTGTTTTTTTTTTCAGCACAAAAATATGGGGTGGGGACTCTTGCTAGCCACGAATGTGCATCATCTCCAGTTTCAACAATGCAAATCCAAAAGCTTTCCTCCCCAACACACGGGTTTTGCTCATTGGTGGTGGTGATGGTGGTGTGTGTGGTTTTACAAAAATTAACTGACTTCAGATCAGCCACAAGATACCTCTAACATTATATGCTTTTACTGTGCTGGCCATTTGGCTCATCCCCTTTGTTCCTTTGTTCTCTGGAGTTGATGCCTTCGGTTAATCCCTGTCCCGTAACATGATCCAGAAACATTTCAAGTATTTCAAAGCCAAAGCCCAGTTTATAGGTCAGTGGGACACAATCCAATGCTAGCCAACAGCTCTACGGAAATGGACCAGAATCCACCATAAATGGAAGAGCTTCTGTTTGGATATCAGGAGGGCTTGTTTACGTTGCCAGGTAGCTTGTCGCATTGTCTCGGTCTGGAGGCACAAAGACATTAATAGCCCTCGTCATCATCCATCTCACAGCCATAATCTGGAAACACAAAGAGGAGGCGAAATGATTAGAAAGAAAGGGCATTACCCAGAAGCCTGTCATGTCTAAAACAGCAGAGAACAGAACTGGCCCTTCTCAGAATTGGACAGTACACAGGAGTCCGACTGGGCAGAAGCCACAGAGAAATTGAGCCCAAATGACAAAGTGTTAAGAAGAAGGTCTCAAAAATCAGCAAGTGAGTAAATTTCTACATTATGCACAGTGTCAAGTAGGTCTCAGATACACAGAACTCACTGAGCAATCAAATGAAACAAGCAAGCAATCAAATTACAGCTTTCACTGGAGAGATTAACAAGCTAGTTGGAATTAATCTGCCAATAAACTTGGCCTTAAAACAAGAGTACATGCACAAACATGTGTGCATCCTGATCCTAGTATTCTGAAAGCATGTGAATGGCTTCTATACAAAGCAGAAAACGGGCCTTATCCATCAAAGTTCTCTTATGTTCCTCTGCTAAACAGATGATATGAATTACAGTGGTGCCTCAATTTACAAACGTCCCGACATACAATAATTTCGAGTTACGACCAGCTCTGGCCGCAAAATTTTGCTTAGACTTGCGGCTGGAGCTTCCAGTTATGAACAGAAAAAGGCAGGGGAAAAAGGCGGGGGGGGGGGGGGGGGAAAAGGCGGGGAATTCAAATTGCTAACTCTTGGTGGCAAAGAGGCTGCTTCTTTGTAGCTCTTTCACCCCAACGGTTAGAGTGAGTGGTATTGGAGGAGGCTTCAGACTGCCTGGTAAGGTAAGGTGCTGCTTTCTGCTTTTTAAAAACTGTTCTGAGTGGGTTTTGCAACATGGTTTTGGGCTGGGTGGTGGGATTATGTTTCTATGCTGTGATGGGTCTTGCAGGGGTTGTTTGTTTTTTGGTGGGTTTTCCCCCCATTTCTGATGGGTCTTGCGGGGTTTGTTTGCTTTTTGGGGTCCCCCCATTTCTAATGGGTCTTGTGGGGTTTGTTTGCTTTTTGCTTTGCTTTTTTTTCCCCATTTCCGATGGGTCTTGCACGGTTTGTTTGCTTTCTGCTTTGCTTTTTTTGCATTTCCAATGGGTCTTGCATGGTTTGTTTGCTTTCTGCTTTGCTCTTTTTGCATTTCCAAAGGGTTTTGCACAGTTTGTTTCTTTTTCTCCCCCCCCCCTTCAGCCAAAACGGATTAATCGTGTTTCCAATGGGTCTTGGCAGTGTTGTTTTTTGGGGGTGGGTGTGATTTTTTTTCTTCTGCCGGAATGGATTACATTTATTTCAATGAATTCCTATGGGAAATGGTGCTTTGACTTATGACCATTTCAAGTTACGACAGGAGTTCCAGAACCAATTAAGTTTGTAAATCGAGGCACCACTGTATTGGGTCCAAAATCTAAACTCCATATTAAGGTAACAACTTTAACAATTAAGGTAATTATCTTGCAATACATTTATTCTGACTTATGGTGATTCTTCTGGAATTTTCTATTTATAAAGCACTCAAAAGCTACACAAGTGGCAGTGCACAAAACCTTATCAACCACATTCACTCTGGATTATCTTTTCTGGCCCCTCTTCCAGAAGGGCCCTCTCTCAGAAGTGGGGATTCAAACTTTAGGCCCCTGGTTCTGCAGACAGAAATTTGAATTAGCTATGTTTTATCTAATACATGTATTAATGTTTTAAAAAGCAGGCAGATCCCTTCACCAGACAAGTTGCTGAAAAAGGAAGAGGTGGGAAATAGGTGGGAAAAAGGAAGAGACAAACAAAAAATAAAAGCAGACTGGAGTGTAAAGTCTCTCTCCCTAAGTTGTCAGCGTGGAGATTTGGTTTGGTTTTGGTAAGCTGGCAAACCAATAATTCTTATTCTGTCAATTATGTACACCTACATTTTTTGCAGAAGTATTTCTATGTGTGTGCTTCCTAAGACAAAGGTATCAGTGCTGCATAACAGAGGGACGAACAATTATATACTGAAAGGTTTCAAAATACACTAATAGAGGGAAAATAGTTCGGAGACCTTTAAATAATTTTGTGTTATTACAATCGTTGTCATTATTATTATGAGTTTCCTTTGGCATGGACAGACACACCTATTCAGGTGCAGTTCTCTGAGAATGCAATTCTAATCACATATGCTGATGGAAAAAGAGTCTCCTACAGTTTGAGTGATTGCCTGCCACTCACATCAAACCAGCCTGTTATGATTATTCTATAGACCTCACACAAAAGTTGAAATCAACATCCACGGCTAAATTAAGGGTATTGAAACGTTTGCACCATAAATAATCAACACTCCAACGTTGGCCCTCTCTGTGTGACACTATCAGACCTCACAATTAGTGGTCCATGTCAAGTGTTTGACTGTATATACAGATTTATACTGTAATAAGCAGCTTCAGTGCAGTAATAAAGTTGTATTCAAAGCACAGTGTATATTCTCAGTTCTGTCTGTAGACACAAATCCTACTGACTTGATGGTTTCCATTGCTGCAGGATCCCTCTGGTGAAAATGTTTGTATAATTTATGCCTGGAAGTACTATCAATCTATAAATCACAATAGCAGACTGCCTGCTGTTCATGTAAAAACAGTAAGTATGGATTGGCACTGCAGCTCAGTCCTTGATTAACTGATTTCTCGAAATGCCATTTTGAGAATGGAGATAGGTCCAACTGTGATGGCCTGATGTGGCTTGCCATCAGGTCCCATTGCAAAAGGCAATGATCCCTCCACAAAGCACATGCTTTGCATGCAGTAGCTCACATGCTCAGTCCTAACATCTTTGGGTGGAGCTAGGAAAGATTCCTGCCTGAAACCCTAGTGAACCATTGCCAGTGTAGACAAGACACTAGTTCCCCCTTATCCATGGGTGATCCATTCCAGGATCAACAGTCGATACCTGAAACTGTGGGTGCAAGGGAACCTATTAAAGAGAATGGGTGAGAGCAAGAGGAGGTGGCAAGTGCGCATGCACATTAAAGCCTGGCTTGCAGCAGTGGTGACCACAGAGAACTGATACCATAGATACTAACTCTGTGGATATGGGGAAACTACTGTATTGGACTAGTCAGATCCACAGTCTGACTCTACATAAGTTATCTTCTAATCTTCCAGCATTGTGAAGGGGGTAAATTTGGACTAGAGCCTCCATTTGCTAACACTGTATGTATGGATACTAGATTTTTCCATGCTGAACACTTCTACTAACACATCACTTAATGGCCTTCTGTTAACCTTCTCAATATTTTCATAAATTTTAACTCCACCTTCACTTTACTCTCACTTTATTACCAAATAAATGTAATTTAAAAATATATATAACTTATTTAAAATAGGGGCATAAAATTAATCCCATTGATCACATGTTTAACAGGTCCCACTTTTACAATTAAAAAAAATCATAAGGTTGGAATGAATACCAAGGAGATAATTTTGTCATAAACCAAATCAGTGTACAGCCAAGCTGGCTGGATGGCCCAGTGAATTGAGTACCCAAGGTGAGTTCAATCTCCTACTGTGCCTCCTGGGAGAAGAGTCAGTCTGTGTAGCCTTGGGCAAGACATACAGCCCCAGGGCACCCCCCAAAGAAGGGATGATAAACCACTTCAGAGTACTCTATACCTAAGAAACCCTGGACATGTTTGCCATAAATTGGAATTGATTTGATGACATGGTTGCTGCTGCTGCTGCTGTTAAAACAGTGAAGCCTGAGAAGCACAGGAATCCCTATCTCTTAAAATTCAGCTGAAGACTGAGCATTGTCTGGAAGCAATGCACAACCTTTCCTTTTGGTATTTGAAAGAGTTCCATTGGCAGCACATGGGGAGGAGCACAAGACAAACTGAATAATCTCTTTTTACTCTTATCTAAGAGTCGGACACCACTGAATGACTAAACAACAACAACTAAGAATCAATGGGATAACAGACTGGAAAAAATATCTTGGAATATTATTAAACCATAATACATGAAACAATATGACTAGCTTCAAGGCACTTTTTACAGGACTCTGTGGCAGCATCAAGTACTTAACATATAAGCTTAGGCACAACATTCCTTTTATGGGAGGCCAGAATTTTAAAATGGATAAATGGCAAGACTGAGAGATAGGAAGGAGCTGGCAGTGAAGATGTAGCAGATCATGAGATATTAGACAGATGCTGCTACTCAAAAAAGCAGGAAGAAAAACATCGAGGATGGGAAGCGTAATGTGCAAAACATTTACAGGCAAACCACAGAATGTGTTGGAAGACTGTATGCTAAACTGCACCTGCCAATATAGACGTCCTCCACTGGGACAACGTAGGTTGGGGGAAACTTAATTTGGTGCCTTGGTTAAACATAAGTAGGTGCAGTCGCTGCACAATCCAGGTTAGGAGATTAAAACCAGCCTGACCCTAGAATTATCATACCCCTGTAATAATAACAATCTTATTACACCCTCCTTGTACTGAATCAAGCATACCATTTCATTGGCAAGCGTACATAACCAGTACCCTTGGAAAGCCTCATTACTCTTGAACCTACCAATTGTTTGAGGTATGTAGCACGATGGGGCTTGTCGCCACTCTAGAGCCCAGACCTTCCAAACACAAAACAAGAGCTACAGCAACTGGAAACAGCTGGTCTGTGGGCTTCAGCTGTAACAGATGGCCTTTACCTGTACGCTGAGATGTTTCCTGGGATAATGGTGTGGAGGCAGAGGGCAGCAGCAATGAGCCCTTTTGACAAAACACATCTGCAGTGAGACCTGGTTTGAGGCACATGATCAGCTCCATTCAGGCATTACTCACCTACACATCTTTTTCCCAGAGAGAGAGGAAGTGCTTAGCTACGTCTCGTGAAAAGTGATTCATCTGGAGAACAAAGATGTGCTTTCTATGCACTTGGGGAATGCTAGAACTTCAAGCTGGACCATAAAGAAGGCTAACCGCTGAAGAATTGGTGCTTTTGGATGGTGGTGCTGGAGGAGACTCTTGAGAGTCCCCTGGACTGCAAAGAGAACAAACCTATCCATTTTGAAGGAAATCAACCCCGAATGCTCACTGGAAGGACAGATATCCTGAAGCTGAGGTTCCAATACTTTGGCCATCTCATGAGAAGAGAAGACTCCTGGAAAAGACCCTGATGTTGGGAAAGTGTGAAGGCAACGGGGGAAGGAGACGACAGAGGATGAGATGGTTGGACAGTGTCATTGAAGCGACCAACATGAATTTGACCCAGCTCTGGGAGGCAGTGGAAGACAGGAGAGCCTGGCGTGCTCTGGTCCATGGGGTCACGAAGAGTCGGACACGACTTAACGACTAAACAAAAAGAACTTCAAGGTTCCTGCTTGTGTGGAGAGTCCCCAGGTGAACAGGAATCATTCCTCTCTAAATGCATTGTCTTCTGGATGCAAAAAGCAGGGGCAAAGTAGATGGGCTTGGCGTTCTCCTCTTTTCTGAGCTGGATAAAGGCTTAATCAGTAATATTCGAACAGGGCTTGCTTTTCCCATCTTGCAGAACAAGCAAACTATGGTTTGTGTTTGCCCTGCAAAGCAGAGTTGGAAATCTGACCCAAACCCGAGAGCGGTGGTTCCCAACCTTGGGTCCCCAGACATTTGTGGACTGCAACTCCCAGAAACCTTTGCCAGTACAGCTAGTGGCGAAGGCTTCTGGGAGCTGCAGTCCAAAAAATATCTGAGGGCCCAAGGTTGGGTCCCACTGCTGTAGACAGAGGGGACACACAGGCTTGAAATCTCCCCACTTCTACAACAACTAAAGTGTGCAACCACCCAGTGGGATCTTTCTGCTATTTGCACTGGTGAAGTAGTACTAGCAGAGGAACAATACTACTGTAGAATTATCAAGCTTATTTTAGAAAGAACTAATAGATGCTTACGGGAAGGGCAGCTGAGGGCCTAGACTTTACTTCTGGCACGAGCAGGTCTTCAAAATGCTAAAAGTCTTGCTTACCATTTCCTCCCATTAGCTGAAGGGCACTCACACAGTGGTCATCCTCCTCTTCAACTTCTTCCTCTTCCACGTCCTCCTCATGATTATAAGATACAGGCCCAGTTTCCACCAGTACATTGGCTGGCTTTTCAACTTCTTGGGTTTCTGATGGACTATTCTGAAGAACTGCCTGCAAAAGTTGAGAAAAGCCATTGTTTTAGAAACCCATTCTTTACTTCTAGCCTTTTCTCTTTTCAATTGCCAAGGGAAGGAGAGGGAAAACTTGCCCTCAGTTGTCATGCTCCCACTGTCATGTTCAACACAACATTCCTGCTCATGAGGTTTGCAGTTCTTTTGAGGGGAGTCCTACTCTTCCCTGAAAATTCAGAGCTGATGATCTCTTTCCTACTGATCAATGCAAAGAACTCAGTAACAACACAAGAAAACAAAGGGACATGCACAACCCTCATGAATTATGCAGTATTCAGCAGCATTTTAAAAGAAGGACTTAATTGCAACATCCTCCTGGCTAGGTGGAAATCCCTGCTAGTGTAGTTGTGCTGTATTACATTGGTCCCCAACCTTGGACCTCCAGATGTTCTTGGACTACAACTCCCAGAAGCCTTCACCACCACCTCTGCTGGCCAGAATTTCTGGGAGCTGAAGTCCAAGAATATCTGGAGGCCAAAGGTTGGGGACCATTGCTGTATTACATTGCTGTGCTAGCAATAACTCAAGCAGCATTATACAGCTACTTGCACAACAGAAGATGCACTGGATGCCACCCTTATATAAATTCTGCAAATGAATAGCCACTACTAGCACACTGCAGGATGCATGTCAATCAAATTGCTTAATTAGGAGAAGGGGCAAATCTCAATGAGAGAAGATACACACAGCTGTGGCATTCTAGAAATAATATATATAATGGTGAGCTGTCAAGTCCATTCTGACCTATGGTGATCCTTTTCAGGGTCTCCTAGGTATAGAGTACCCAGAAGTAATTTCCCATTTCCTTCTTCTCGGGGTGCCCTAGGACTCCGCAGCTTGCCCAAGGCCATATAGGCTGGACTGCGGGATGCCTAGTGGGGATCTGGACACCCAACCTCGGACTCTGCAACCAGATACCTAACTCACTGAGCTATTGAGGCAGCTATTCTAGAAACAGTAGGGCAAAAAAGTATTTTTTTCAAGTTCTGTTTTGGTGTCTCCCTTGAAAGACTGTAGCACTCCACCGCAGCAGAGCAAAGAAGGCACACTCAGCACCAAGACTGTATTATAAAAACAGGAGAGTATTATTACCCTCTTGAAACAGGCAGCTACATAATGTTATTGTTTTGGATAACAACCATATTTAAAAGGCAGACTATGATTTTAATAAGGGGTTGATACATATCTTCTGATTGCTGTTTTGGGTTTTTCTTCTCCTTTCTGGACTATCATCACAGTGATCCAGTAAGCAATGGGGGTGGTGGTTTAAGATAACATTTGACCCATCAGAGGGAAAGAGAGATTGGTGGTGGAATAAAAATGATAAAGAAAACAGATATGTGCATGCAGTGGCTATTCTATCCACTGAGTTCAAAATGTAAACCAAATTGTGACAAAAACAGGAAATGGGGGGGGCAGGTGATCATACCTAGGAACATCAAGGGCTGTTATCTGAAAGCTACTCTTTACAATGCAATATATACTCTCTCTCTCTCTCTCTCTCTCTCTCTCTCTCTCTCTCTCTCTCTCTCTGTGTGTGTGTGTGTGTGTGTGTGTGTGTGTGTGTGTGTGTGTGTGTGTGTGTGTGTGTGTGTGTGTCCTTAAAATACACAGGGTATCAGGAAGGAAAAATTCATTATCCAATCTGATGCAACTTTTCAAATGAGAGAAACAGCAACTTGCACTGCCTTTTGTAACCGCTAGGTTACTTGAGTACAATAAGATGAAAAAAGGGACGTGGTTGCGCTGCGGGTTAAACCACTGAAGTCTCTGTGCTGCAAGGTCGGAAGACCTGCAGTCATAAGATCGAATCCACGCAACGGAGTGAGCCCCCATCGCTTGTCCCAGCTCTTGCCAACCTAGTGGTTTGAAAGCATGCAAAATAGGTACCACCTCGGTGGGAATGTAAACGGCGTTCCGTGTCTAGTCACACTGGCCACGTGAACACGGAGGATTGTCTGTGGACAAACACTAGCTCTATGGGTTGGAAACGGAGATGAGCACCACCGCCTAGAGTCGGACACGACTAGACAAAATTGTCAAGGGGAACTTTTACCTTTTTACAATAAGATGAAGTCTCAAAGCACGGGTGTACAATCAGTCACCCCAGAGCTACAAGCAGCCCTGGCCCCTGGCAGTTCCCTGTGTGCCTTCTGAAGTGAGCAAGATTCCCCCCCCCCACTTTTCCCCACGGACCCTTTGATTCTCTGGATGACGGGGGATTAAAACATTGTTCCTCGGCTCCCAAAACCGCAGTTTCTGCATTCCCTTGTATGGACTATCTCAGGAGAAACCGGTGGAGAACAACCGGCTGCCTAGACTATGGGGGAGTAGGCATATATACATGCTAGCTCAGACATGTGCATGGAAGAGGGAGAGAAAGGGGGGGAAAACATGTGCTGCTCACATACGGCCACATGGTGCTAAAGCCCTCTCTTGGTGGTTTACAACATAATTAGGCAGGTTACACACTGCCCCCCTCCCCTCATCAGCTGGGTACTCAATTTATCACTTTGGAAGGATGGAAGGCTGAATCAACCTTGAGCCTGAGTCTGTTGGTATCAAACTTTGAGCAGAATCTTGGCTGCAGTACTGTATGCATGCATATGCATATCTGTTAATCTGCAGCTCCTGGCACCAAGGCATTCCAGTACCAAAAAGGGGCTCTTAGAGTGAGGACTGAAACTGGATATTTCAGACTGGCATCGAACAGCTAGTGCAAGACCCAGAGGGTTACATGATGGACTTCCATCTACTCTGTCCTGCCAGCAGGCAGGTTATGACCATCAAGTGGAACTCCAGAGAACCCTAAGAGTGACAGGTGAAGGGGATAAGAGCGTTTTTCCTTTCATGTTGTGCCTGCTTCTGCTTCCCAGAACAATTATGCAACTTAAGAACTCCAGTACACCACTGCAGGGAATTCAGGTATCAAAAGAAACAGACATCGTGGAAGTAGTAGTAGAAGCAAAATCCCCATTTATATTAATTGTTACACCAGGAATTTCCATCTGCTTTCAGTGTTTTCACAGAAGAATGGCTGAATTTAAAAGAGCCACAATTGAACCATTATTTTTTAAAAAAATTGCACAGCCCTAATTAAAGCATGACCTTCTTCTAATTATCATGTCCATTTCCTGAACATCTCTGTACTAAAAATATGCAGGTTTTTCTAATGAGGATGGCACAGAAAGTTTTTTTTTTAAAAAGAAAAAGATTTATTCTGCCAGAAGCGCAAGCTGTTTTGGGGAGATGGGGGAGAGAATCAGTGTTTCTAATCATTTGAAATATGACATTCTCAAAGACTTCCATATAGTAGAACATTTAGAACTAGTTTCCACCCAACAACCCAAACCACAGCTTGGCTTTTTAAAATTGCACCACTACTGGTCTTTCCTCCTGCCGGAGAGACTCACCAGGGAAGGGGGAAGAGACTTGGCTATTGTTCAGATTGAGTAACTAAGTTTTGAAACAGTACCAAGAGTTCTAAGATTTGTATCAGGGAGGGAGAGAATAAAAGAAATGTGTTTTGCCAAAGAGTGACAAGCCAAAAGGTGAGAGATATAATATAAACAGATATAATAATATGGACATAAACTATAGTGCACAGACCTATTCAAACATTCGCTCAATGTACATATTAGTCATGTTGGTATGTCTGTCTGTCTCAAGTTCTGTCACCCTCTTAAGCATGGAGGGCCAACAGTGGAGAGCCTCTGTTTTCTGTGGAAGTGGCCTATGTGAGTCTGAATCGTGGAAAAGCAGAGCGTTGCTGTACAGTACAAGAGACGTTTCCCATTTCATTCTGCCACCCTTTACATATAGAACCAACAGGCTGCAGAATGAGGGAAGGAGGGGTCAGGACTAGCGTATTCACTTGTATGTTTTTTGTATTGAGCTATAATTCATGATGTGGTGGTGCTGCGGGTTAAGCCACAGAAGCCTCTGTGCTGCAAGTTCAGAAGACCAGCAGTCATAAGATCAAATTCATACGACAGAGTGAGCTCCCGTCACTTGTCCCAGCTCCTGCCAACCTAGCAGTTTGAAAGCATGTAAAAATGCGAGTAGATAAATAGGTACCACCACGATGGGAAGGTCACTGTGTTCTGGGTCTGGTCGCGCTGGCCACGTGACCACAGAAACTGTCTTTGGACAAATGCTGGCTCTACAGCTTGGAAACGGGGATGAGCACCATGCCCTAGAGTTGGACACGACTGGACTAAATGTCAAGGGGAACCCTTACCTTTACCTATCATTCAAGATACAGCATGAAAAGGAAAAGAGGTGTCTTGTGTTACTGAGGACTGTTTTAGTCAAAGCTAAAGAGAACAATACCTCTAGAATAGTGGTCCCCAAATTTTTCCCAACCATGGACCAGTTGGGGGGGTGGCACGCCTACAGGGGGGGACCTCGCTCGCGTGCATGTGTACATCACGGTTGTGGGGGACATTCTTGTGCATGCACACAGCACTTGCAGGAGGCTGAATATGCTCACGCAGGGTGATAGTAGATCTGTGCCTGTGGTCCGGTCCTGGATAGGTCACGGACCGCTGCCAGGTTGTGGACCAGGGACCTCTGCTCTAGAAGAAAAACTGTGGGACTAAGAAAGTGCCTAATCAATATGAAAATTAAGCTGCAAACAGATCAACTAGCCACACCGTAAATAAGACCAAAACCCATCTATCCACTCAAGTCTGAAATAAAATGAATTGTGTTTTTTTTAGCTCCCCCAACCATTACATACAGGGGGGAAAGAAAGAAAAAACAGATCACGCCAGTTCTATCATTCTTGAGAATATCAATGGTTGTTCTGCAGCCCTTTCATGTCTGAAGGGAATACCACCACCCAAAGGCACTTTCTGAAAGTTAAGCAACATCTAGCACTTTAGTTATTAGTATGCTTGGCATAAAGGTGAGATGGATCTAAGTCTGCTGAGGAAGGCAAGGTGATAAATCTCATAGGATTCTCCAGGTATGGGGAATAAAGAACTGTGAAGCCAATACCGTACCTCTTCTGTTGCAGGCTTCTTTGCTAGCTGTGTCGAAATCAAAGGTCTTAACCTGAATGAGAGAATTCAAGACGTTAGATCCTTTATGTAATACAGAGAAATGAAGTTTCATTCAGCCTATCTAGCAAATATAAAACAACAGGTTGAGATGGCAGCCTTAGGCATTGTACTGCCAGAGAACTGGGGGAGGAGCAAAGAGAGACACAAAGGATGAAGTAGTACATGGAAGCTCCCTGGAAAGAATTAGAGGAGAAATAAAGATCAGGTTACAGCGACTCACTAAAAGAACGCTCAAATAGTAACAAACTTCTGGTAAGTCTCCCTTCTCCAACAGCAACAAAAATCTTGCAGGATCAGACTCGTCTTGAAATAAGTTTAAAGGAAATCATGTCTGTGTACATTATTTATTCATTCATAAACTGTGCGCTTTCTTCTTCACTAAAAATAATCAGTAACACAAACTCAGTAAATAAAAATCATAACGGCAATATTAAAAGGAGACGGCATATAATGATGTTATTTCAAAAAGAAAGGGGAACATTTGCAAACTCTGGGTATGTTTATTTATGTATTTATGTATTTAACTTGTTTACCACCCCACCTAGGGACACTACTCACTACTCTGGGCGGTTAACAAAATAAACCGTCAAGCATCCACCCACTCTCCAGACATCACCCACATACAACCCCCCCCCAAATAGAAGTCCAAACAATATGGCGATGACCAACCCATAGCCCCCAACTCCCACAAATCCTAAATTTAAAAATCTGGGGAGACCTTCAGGACTGCAAACTGCACAGGCCTTTTTTTTACAAAGAAACACCACCTGAATGAACTGCTAGCTACCCCGCAAAGCTGTTTTAAAAATTCTTTGTGAAAATCAAAGCCTTCGTTCTCTTTTGGAATTCATTCACACATCCCGGGGGAACATGACCCCCTAATCTGGGCACTAATGTTCAAAGAAATCTTCAAGGGCAGTCACATGGATACCGTATTTCAGGTAGGCCACTTCATGTGACCTTTTCTTTCCGTTTACCATGGGCCAAGAAGAATTTACAGGGTGGATTTAAAAAACTAAAGTATCAGTGAGGTTAATATATACGCCATTCATGTACGTTCATGGCCAAACTAGCTACCCTGTTTCCCCGAAAATAAGACCTAACCTGAAAATAAGCCCTAGTATGATTTTTCGGGATGCTCGTCATATAAGCCCCAGTTAAGTGAAATTCCACCTTCTACCCTTGTGCAGCATTGTGCAGCAACCAGAAGATGACATGACTGTAAAATAAAACATTTCCTGAAAATAAGCCCTAATGCGTTTTTTGAAGCAAAATTAATGTAAGACCTGGTCTTAGTTTCAAAGAAACACAGTATGACATGAGCAGAACATTCATGTCCCTGACCCATTTATATATAAAACTGGAGATAATGAAGCTTATGCAGAAAGATAGACGGCAGAGGACTATAAGCAAGTCTATCATTTAGTCACAAATATGTGCACAGGGAGGGGAAACACACTTGTGCTGTGTGACCAGGACTACAAGAAAAGTACCACTTTTTCCTACAGGATAAGAATCCCTCTTATCCTATAGGAGCTTCATGGCAAAGTGGTTAAACTGCAGTACTGCAGCCAAACTTCTGCTCACAACCTGGCTTCAGTCCCAGGTAGGCAGCCTGAGGTTCATTCAGCCTTCCATCCTTCCAAGGTTGGTAAAGTAGTTAGCTTGCTGGGATGGTGGGCGATGTGTAGCCTGCATAATTAAACTGTAAACAGCCCAGTGTGCTTTAAGCACTATGTGGCAGTATATAAGCAGCACACTTTGCTTTTTACTTTTTAATCACATTTTCTGTTTTATACATGAAGAGGATAAACAAACCTCGTAGCCCCTGCCAGATCAATTTGAATCCCCTAAATCACTAGGATTGGCTGCAGCTCTGTGCTAAGCATTCCTACACTGGGTCACATTGGAATTTAATGTGCAGAAGGGCTCTTACAATGAGGCCGTATCTTCTTTTAAGCTGGCATTCAAGACCCAGATGTATGTTCTGTATAATACTATATGGGCAACAGAATAAAACAAAGCTGCAAGGGATTCAGCGAAGGACAAGGGATAAATTCTCCATGAAAAATGTTTGTTTTAAAAGGGAAAGAGAGACAAGAGCCTTATAGCGCAGTGGTTAAATTGCTGTACTGCAGCCAAAACTGTGCTCACGACCCAGGATTCAATCCCAGGTAGCTGGCTCAAGGTTGACTCAGCCTTCCATCCTTGCAAGGTCAGTAAAATGAGTACCCAGCTCCTGGGGGGGGGGGGGATGTGTAGCCTGCAGAATTAACTTGTAAACCGCCCAGAGACTGCTTGAAGAGCTATGGGGTAGCATATGATGATGATGATGATGATGATGATGATGATGATGATGATGATGATGATGATGATGATGCATTTCTCCCAACAAAGGACTTATAGTGGTATATAAGCAGCATGCTTTGCTATGCTTTTTTAGACAAGGGCCCAAACCCAATTGCTACTCTCAACCAGAGCAGATTCACTGAATCTACTACTGCTGATTCAGTCAACATTTACATAAGTCCCATCGGCTCTAGTGGGGACTAGCAACTGGGTTTAAGCCCATCTTCCCTCCTTCGATGTATCTTATATGTTTCCTTTCCATTTTCGAGCAATTATCCAGTGTTTTGATTTCTGCTTTACTTTTCAGTTAGAGGGGATACCAAGGAAGCATAAAATAATAAAGTAGAATTAAACATAGGCCATTTCCGCACTGCTCCAACACATGACATTTGTTTGGAGTGGCAACTTTAGGGTTATGTGTAGAGATGAGCACAAAGCACGTTTCAGCACTTCGGTGTGGTTCAGTGGATCGAGCTCACAGATGTTGCTCAGGCACCCCAAATTCCCTGCCCCTTCTCCTCCATGGAAGCCGCACCCCTGGCTTCCTTGTCTTATCACCTCCTCCTTTAGGAGGGCACCTGTGGAAGGAGGCAGGGCATGGAATATGGAGTACCCATAGAACACCTGTCGGCCCAATCCACCCAACCATGTCCAAGTACCAAACCATGGTTAATTTCCCTCTCTAGTCATGTGGCAGAGTAGAACCCCTGTATCTGTGGGGGATTGTTTCCAAGCACCCCCGGCAGATGCTGAAAAACACAGATTACAGTGAACACAACTTTAATAGTGAGCGCTATACAGTACATAGCATGGTCTCTGGCTCCCTCTAGTGGCCAGTTCCAGTAACTTTATCTATAGAAGTCTATATATTTTTAGGATTTTTCTTTTAATATTTTCAATATTCTCAGACCGTAGATAAGTGAATCAGCGGATATTGATCCCATGGAAAAAAGTGTCCTATTGTATTTCATGCCACCACTCTCTATAGTAGCATTTGAGGAGTCTGCTGTCCGGCTGCAGGCTCTTTCCTCCCTTGTGCCTGGACTGCTTTTGAGTGTAGCAAGGGAAAGCGTTACACTTGGGACAGCTGACCTGGCTAAGGGATTCTGCAACCTGTAGTTAAAAAATAATAATAAATTCCCCAAACTCTGCTCTGTTATCCGGCCGTGTGCTCCTTTGATATATGACTCTTCAAAATAGCACAGGGTTTTTCTATGATAAACATAGACTGTGCCTCTTCCTCAAAGAAAGAACGAACTATACTGATTCCAAAGAGAGCAGCCATGGATATCTATCTGCAGGTCGGAGCAAAGGCCCCGGGATTCTAAATATATTATTTTAATACACACACATACTGTTTTCTCACCGTACGTGCTGTAAATGAAACATTTGCTCCTCTGCTTCCCAAATCCGTCTGTTTTGGGTTGCTTAATGAACTGTTATTCATTATTTAAAAAACTAAATGTTTTTAAGGAGGGGGGCAAGAAGGCAAAAATAAAAAAAGTCACTCTGCTTTCAGGAGATCAATCCAAGTTAATGTGTGAAGAACTTAAGGCTTTCATTATCTGTGCATATTAAAATTCAAAGACTTGGCAGAGCTGCAGAGAAGTACACCTGAGAGCAGGATTAAAATCCTGAAAAACTGAGAGCCCAAGGGAATTAAGGCAGTACAATGCTCCATGCTCAGCCTATCTGCCATAGCAACAGTGCCCCTTCAGATGTAATAACTACAGCTCCCATCATTCCCAGGCAGCCTGCCTAATGGCTATTTATAAAGGGCTCTCAAGAGCAGCATTCAGAGGAAACAGTGGCCTGCAGTCCTTCAATTCTGGAATAATACTGAAGTTCAAGAGGCAGTTAAGATTTACAGCCTACCTTCTAAGGTGACCAAATAAGTAATTACATGGCTACATGTTTGTGTACATTGCTGGATCTTCTACACTGTTTTAAATTTCTTATGAAAATATTTTGGCATTTTGCTGAGGCTCATTTAGATGGTGAGGAGGAAGGAGGCAGTGCAGGCAGTGTCTTGGGGCTCTGAATATACAATGGGAATGTGGTGCGGGAGGTTATTACAGCAGTATTTTCTATATAGTATAATTACAGTGAGCCACCCTAGGCCTCCAAGGAAGGGAATAAATAAATTAAAATAATAATTTGCAAAACCTGGATGAACTCGTTTTATTCAGTTCCCCCTGTTCTTTAGTTCACGGTAATATCCCACATGCTGTAAACTTATGAACAGCATCCAAAAACGTTCCAGACATTCAGATAAATAAAGGAAATGATATGTAATACACTTTTTCTCCCCTTCTAAGTGTGGTGTTTGGTCTAAAAAAAACAAACAAATTCCATTATCTGAATAAATATGATTTACTTATTTGGAATCTGCGATTCTATCCATAAGTACCAATAGGTAAGATCCACTGAAAACAGCAGGACTTACAGTATTTCCAAGTAAACATGTGCAAAAATGTATAATCAGATTTTCAAAATACAGTATTTGGAAGATTTCCGAAAATACCAAAGGGAAACAGAGAATGGAAAAGCAGGGAATTGAAGGTCAGAGGGTCAGGAGCTCATGGCAAGGGTGGAACGCTGTTATGACATATGACAGTGCTGGAGGCACCCTTCCAGGAGTGGCAGAAGACTATTATTAATTTTGATATAATTACGATGATTAATTCTGTTGCAAAAGTAACACCACTTACTGGTTGTTTTTCAGTCACCTGGCTGGGTAGCTCAGTGAGTTAGGTATCTGGCTGCGGAACCAGAGGTTGGGAGTTTGATTCCTCACTGTGCCTCCTGAGATAAGAGCTAACCTGTGTTCCACTGGGCAATCTGCACAGTCCCAGGACACTCCCAGAAGAAGTGAATGGGAAACCACTTCTGAGTATTCTCTACCTGGAAAACCATAGAATCACAGAATCATCATAGGCTTGGAAGCGACCTTGGAGGTCTTCCAGTCCAACCCCCTGCCCAAGGCAGGAGACCATACCATCCTGGACCTCATACCAGCCCAGAAAGATGTCTTTCCAATCTTTTCCTGAAAACCTCCAGCGATAGGGCACCCACAACATTGGGAGGCAAGCTGAAAAGGGTTGCCATAAGTCAAAATTGATTTGATGGCACATATTTGTTTGTTTTACTTATTTATTTGCTTATTTATTTAAATGTAAGACTGGGATCTAACAGCCAGGTAGAGATGCAACTGCTAAAGAATGGTACCACTACAACCATGAAATGCCAACAGGTATCATTAAGAGATCTAAGACATACAAGATTATGTTCCCTGCTGAAATTGTCTGGCGAGGCCGCGAAAGTGTTTTGAACCCTGGGTTGAATCCAGTACCCTGAAGCACATTAAATACCCACTTGATATTTAAGTCCCAACAATACTTATAATCTTGGCTTCTTGCTATGAAAATGAGGTGCTCTCGTTCTGACTCCTTACGAAACCTAGTTAACTGATCCTTCTTCACAATCTTTATTTAAATCTTTATTTAAGGAAATGCTACCATAGTTGTTTAATCATTACCATCATGGAATTCACTAAGAAAGTTGCAAGGAACTGTGGTCCGAGCATATTACTAATTTTAAAATAATTGCATATACTTGTTTGAACAGGGTTCATGAGCTTTATTTTTATTTTTATTTATTTATTGTATTTATACCCCGCCTATCTAGTCATTTCGACCACTTATACGTATGTCCATAGGAAAAGGGCATGGAAACTACAGTACAAAAAGGATAAAATATTAAGAGAAGTTATTTAAACACTACAGAAAGAAGGAAGGAGCAGCTAATCCTACAGTTGTCTTGACAAAGAAAATAAAAATGTATCAGTCAGCATCTACCTGTGCAACAGTGGTCTTTTCCTGCCGCCTCAATGAACTGGGCTGAACAATGTAAAAAAGCCCTTCCGGATCTGGCCAATTTACCTCATCATCCTGTTGATCACAGTGACTGATGAGGACCAGCAGGCAGACAGACAGACAAATAAATTCCCAATATCTGCATTGAATCGGATGATAATCAATTTCACTGGGCAATACAAAGTTCCACTGGCGTGTGAGGGAGACAAACACATATCTCATCACCACCCCTTCTCTATGGCATGCATGGACAGTCCAAGATTCACTGTTGTGGTTTGCCCTCCTTAAGAGAAAACGCTAGAAGCCTTTGGTCTTTTTGATTTCCCTTCAGTGCACCTAGCTAGACCAGCTTACTTTTGAAGGTAGTTCAACACAGAAGGGACTACAACTCCAAAATCCCATTCTTCAGCAATCCTGAGCAGAGTTAAAGGTGCTGAGGGAGACTGTAATAATTGAAGATCAAGGCAACAAGGCTTCATCACTAACTTCACCAACTTATCTCCCCCCATTGTAAGGCATACAATTCTGTTTCTTCTCTTTCCTCCTCCCTGCGTGCTCTTTTTTTTAAAGAGGAGAAAATGGTTTATGTTTCTTGCCTTCCTCAAGAAGGAGAGTCTCAGTTTTTTATGTGATGTACAAAAAAGTTGTCATTGTGGTATGTTTCTTTCCAATTCTGGAAATACCCTGACCTCCCTATGAAAGAAAGCTACCGCCACACCAGCTATACGGGAGAGTAAATTGCTGGCCACCGTGGCTGCAGATATAGGGTCCTTCTTCCATCTCATTTAGCCAACGAGGAACACGGAGACCAAGATACGCCACTGCTGAAAAACAGCTGTTTTCTAAAAAGGATTCAAAGCAATGTTCCAACTCCAAGATTCATAGCGGAGAGCAGGCCAAGTTTTTTGTCCAACTTCGTTACAGGAACGTGTTTCCACAGTCAGCATAAACATATGGTCATTCCTCATTTCAGATTTTTCTTCTGTCATAGGGAGCAAGGAATTTATTGAAAGTCTCCAGTTCAGCAAAGATAAAAAGGAGTCACTCTTCACGTAACACTTGTCATTTACAGAATTTGCTCCATTAGATGGTAACAGAACCTAGTTTTAGGTGATTGAAACTAGAGCAGACAAATTTTGGTGAAAATAGAGGGGAGGAGATTTGTGATTTTGGACCACCACTCCCCAATTGATCCAGGCAAGCATAGCCAGTACAACACTAATTGGAAATAAGGCTATGCAAAAGGAACTACTGGTAAGACAGCTGAATGCCGTACTGTGGAATATTCTTGTTTGGTCTTCCTGCCAGTCCAGTCAGGCCTCACTCTGGCACACTTCAGTTCTCCTGCCACAGCCTTGAACATTTCCAGAAATTTTACCACTGTAGTTACATAGAAGTATATGCTTGTACTGGACCTACAGTGGTGCCCCGCATAGCGACGTTAATCCGTTCCAGGATTAACGTCGCTATCTGGATTTGTCGCTATGCGGGGGGGGGAACCCATAGGAACACATTAAACTCCGTTTAATGCATTCCTATTGGGGAAAAACTCACCGCTATGCGGGGAATCCTCCATCCGGCCACCATTTTCGCCACCCGGTAAGCGAGGGCAGGGAGCGAAAACCCTGCAGGCGGCCATTTTGTTGACACGGTGGCCATTTTGGAACCGCCAATCAGCTGTTTGTAAAACATCGCAATGCGAAGTTCGGTAAGCGAAATGCTTACTGATCATCGCAATGCGATGTTTTCCCTATCTAAAACATCGCAATGCAATCGCATTAGCGATCGCAAAAAACGCATCGCTATGCGGATTCGTCGTTAAACAGTGCACTCATTAAGCGAGGCACCACTGTATTTGAAAATCAGTGTGTTTCAGGTTGCTATCATTTTTTTTACTTTTATTTTATAAAAAATTGTACATCACTTCAAATCACCAAAAATGCTAGTTAAAAAAAGAAGTAACTGAAAAAAGTGACAGACATAAAGGCCTAAAAACTATGTCTGTCACTGAATACCCAATGTGGTGTAGTGGACAAAGTGATGGACAAGGACTCAGGAGGCCTGGTTGCCCACTCAGCAATGGAAACTCATTGGGAGTGTGGAACTGGTAAAAATATTCCTTAAATATCTCATTTGCTCTGAATGCCTTATTAGGGTGACCAAACTCCGGGAGATAGTGGAAGACAGGAGGGCCTGGTGTGCTCTGGTCCATGGGGTCACAAAGAGTCGGACACGACTTAACGACTAAACAACAACAACAATGTCAGTTCTAACTTGACAACAGAAAACAACAACCATATACTAATTAGTAATTTTTTAATTAGTTAAGTACCTCCATTTTACATGACTCAACCTAAATGGAATCAAGATGGAAAATACTTGGCTCAGTAATATTACAAGCAAGAAGGATCTTGGAATTGGTGCACATCAAAAGCTAAATGTGAGCCAAGAGTGAAAAGTGGCTGCAAAAAAGGCAAATGCAATTTTATGATGCATTAACAGAGCTATAGTCTCTAAATCCCATTAAGTACAGTGGTGCCTCGCATAACGTTTTTAATTGGTTCCAAAAAAAAAAAACCTTATGCGAAAAAAACTTTATGCGAAACACCATTTCCCATAGAGATGCATTGGAAACCGGTTAATCCGTTCCAATAGGCACGGTGTACTAGTTTCCCCATTGCTTAGGCCTCATCTTGAGTACTATGTTTAGTTCTGGACAACACACTTTGTCCACTTTTTAGGATGCCAACAAACTGGAAAGAGTTCAGAGAAGAGCAAAAAAGATGACCAGGGGAACTGGAAACCAAGCCCTATGAGAAACGACTGAAAGAATTGGGCATGTTTAACCTTGAGAAAAGAAGATTGCGGGGAGATATGATAGCACTTTTCAAATACCTAAAAGGTAGTCATACAGAGGAGAGACAGGGCCTATTCTCAATCATCCCAGAGTGCAGGGCACCTAATAATGGGCTCAGGTTATAGAAAGACAGAGTTAGGCTGAATAGCAGGAAAAACTTCTTAACTGTTAGAGCAGTACAGCAATGGGACCAATTATCTCAAAAGGTGGTGAGCACTCCAACGATTGAGGCATTCAAGAGAAAATTGGACAACCATCTGTCAGATCTGCTTTGATTTATATTCCTGCACTGAGCAAGAGGTTGAACTCAATAGCCTTAAAGGCCCCTTCCAACTCAAATATTCTATGATTCTATGAAAACTCTGAAAGATGTGGCCTATCTGAAAGGAAGCAAAAAAAGCCGCATTATCATTGTCTGTTGCATTAAAGTCAGGAGTCAAAACAGCATTGAATTAGAAACATGTAGTAGGCATCCTTCAGTCTCGAAAGACTATGGTATCGTGCTCTGTATGGAGGACTTGGAACAGCGTCTAGTGTGGCTGAGGAGGCCAATTCGAGAGTGACAATCCCTTCCACACTGGAGACAAATCCAATCTGTCCCCTGTCCAGCTCCCTGGTTTTGCTTCCTTTGTGACTTCCTCTTTGCCTCAGCCTGCTGGACAAGGGTCTCTTCAAATTGGGAGAGGCCGTGATGCACTGCCTGCCTCCAGGCTGAACGATCAGATGTCAGAGTTTCCCATCTGTTGAGGTCTATTCCTAAGGCCTTCAGATCCCGCTTGCAGATATCCTTGTATCGCAGCTGTGGTCTCCCTCTGGGGCGATTTCCCTGCACTAATTCTCCATATAGGAGATCCTTTGGAATCCGACTATCAGCCATTCTCACAACGTGCCCAAGCCAGCGTAGACGTCGCTGTTTCAGTAATGTATGCATGCTGAAAATTCCAGCTCGTTCTAGGACTACTCTATTTGGAACTCTGTCCTGCCAGGTGATACCAAAAATCCGTCGTAGGCAACGCATATGGAAGGTGTTCAGCTTCCTCTCCTGCCGGGCACAAAGGGTCCAGGACTCGCTGCAGTACAGGAGTGTGCTCAGGACACAGGCTCTATAGACCTGGATCTTGGTATGTGTTGTCAGTTTCTTATTGAGCCATACTCTCTTTGTGAGTCTAGAGAACATGGTGGCTGCTTTCCCAATGCGTTTATCCAGCTCGACATCTAGAGAGAGGGTGTCAGAGATGGTTGAGCCAAGGTACACAAAGTCATGAACAACCTCCAATTCTTGTGTGGAGATGGTAATAAAGGGAGGTGAGTCCACACCCTGGCCCATGACTTGTGTTTTCTTCAGGCTGATTGTTAGTCCAAAGTCTTGGCAGGCCTTGCTGAAACGGTTCATGAGTTGTTGGAGGTCTTCAGCAGAGTGGGCAACAATGGCTGCATCGTCTGCAAAGAGGAAGTCCCTCATGCATTTCAGCTGGACTTTGGTCTTTGCTCTCAATCTAGAGAGATTAAAGAGCTTTCCATCTGATCTAGTCCGGAGATAGACACCTTCTGTTGCAGTTCCAAAGGCATGCTTCAGCATGACAGCAAAAAAGATCCCAAAAAGTGTTGGTGCGAGGACACAGCCCTGTTTCACTCCGCTTCGGATGTCAAAGGGATCTGATGTTGAGCCGTCAAAAACTACAGTGCCTTTCATTCCATCGTGGAAGGACCTGATGATGTTAAGGAGACGAGGTGGACATCCAATCTTGGGAAGTATTTTGAAAAGGCCATCCCTGCTAACCAAGTCAAATGCTTTTGTAAGGTCTATGAAGGCCACTAAGAGTGGCTGTTGTTGTTCCCTGCATTTCTCCTGCAACTGTCGGAGGGAGAATACCATGTCAGTGGTGGATCTATTTGCTCGAAATCCGCACTGTGATTCCGGATAGACTCTGTCTGCAAGCACCTGGAGCCTCTTCAGCACAACACGGGCAAGCAGCTTCCCTACAACGCTAAGAAGAGAGATACCACGGTAGTTATTGCAGTCACCCCTGTCACCTTTGTTCTTGTACAACGTGACAATGTTTGCATCCTTCATGTCCTGTGGTACTCCACCTTCCCTCCAGCAGAGACAAAAGATTTCATACAGTTCGGTGATGATGATCTCCTTACCGCATTTCAGCACTTCAACAGGGATGTTGTCCCTTCCAGGTGCCTTGCCAGAGGTGAGGGAATCCAAGGCCGCATTTATTTCTGCTAGGGTTGGTTCGCTGTCCAGCTCTTCCAAGACAGGCAGGCACTCAATGTTATTTAATGCTTCTTCGGTTACTACATTCTTTCTGGAATATAGCTCGGAGTAGTGCTGCACCCAGCGTTCCATCTGCTGTGCTCGGTCCTGGATGATCACACCTGTAGTAGACTTCAAGGGAGCAGATTTCTTCTGTAATGGACCTAAGGCCTGCTTGATACCATCATACATTCCTTTGATGTTACCTGTGTCCGCTGCTATCTGTATCTGAGAGGAAAGCTGAAGCCAGTAGTCATTGGAGCATCTCCTGGCAGCCTGTTGGACTTGGCTACGAGCGGCTCGAAGAGCTTGCAGGTTGTACTCGCTAGGACAGGCTTTGTATGCTGCTAGAGCTCTTCTCTTATCCTCAATGGCTGGCATTAACTCCTCCGAATGGGCTTCGAACCAGTCAGCCATCTTTCTGGTCTTCTTGCCGAAGGTGGACAAGGCAGTGTTGTAGACAGTGTTCTTGAAGTGTTCCCATCGTTCAGGTGCATTTACATTTGCTGGACCTGGAAGGGTTTCCTCGAGTGCTTGGGCAAATTCCTTCACTTTTCTTTGATCGCGAGTCTTGTTGATGTCAATACGTGGTCTTCCTTCCTTTTTCATGTGATACAATTTCTTTGTTCGCAGTTTTACTCTACTACACACCAGGGAGTGATCAGTATCGCAATCAGCACTCTGGTAGCTGCGTGTGATCGTAACACTAGGAAGGCTAGAACGTCTAGTGAGGATCAAATCGAGCTGATGCCAATGCTTGGATCTTGGATGTCTCCAGGAAACTCTGTGTTGCAGCTTCGTATTAAAGAATGTGTTGCTGACACAGAGACCATAGTAACAGCAAAACTCCAGTAAGCGTTGGCCATTTTCGTTCATCTTTCCAATGCCAAAACGGCCTAGACAAGTGGGCCAAGAATTGTGATCAGCACCAACTCTAGCGTTAAAGTCTCCAAGAATGAACAGTGCCTCTCTTTCAGGGACTTTTTTGATAGTAGCTGCCAGATCGTCGTAGAATTTGTCTTTCACTTCTGGAGTGGATGACAGTGTTGGTGCATATGCACTAATGAGGGTTACTGGTCCTGCTGATGAGTGGAGCTGCAGAGACAGGATTCTTTCACTCCCCACAGTGGGTGGAACAATGCATCTCAGGAGAGTGTTTCTGACTGCAAAGCCAACACCATATTCCCTGGTCTCATTCGATGGTTTTCCCTGCCAGAAGAATGAGAAGTTTTTTTCTTTGACAGATCCCGAGTCTGGCAGTCTTGTCTCTTGCAGGGCAACAATGTCCATCTGCAGTCTACTCAGTTCCATGTCAATGACAGCTGTCTTGCGCACATCGTCTATTTCTTGCAGGTCGTTAGGAAAGCCGTAGTCAGGAAAGCCAGGGGTCATTGTCCGTACATTCCAGGTGCCCAGCTTTAGGGCAGAAGTTTTCTTATGATTGTTGCATTAGAATTAGAAACAAGCACCTCTTATCTAACAGCCCAAGCAAATTTGTCCTTCATCAGTTAATCAACTTAAAGTTTAACTGATTAATCTACAAATTAAAGTCACAAGAGATTTCAAACCATCTACTGAGGAACAGGTAATAAGTTTAACTGACTTAAAAGCTATGTAAATACACCCATTAACCAAGCTATTTAACTTTGATAGCTGACAAACCTGACATTCTCCTGAGAATGCCTAATGGCAAAAAATTGTCATCTTGCCTGCTCACCCTTGAATCTGCCTAGCTTGTGTTCTGCCTTCAATTGAGTTGTAGATGATAACATCTAAGTTTGTCCTCTAGCTTAACAACTTAAAACATGATTCAATATAATAGATTCAGACAGGGCCGAAGACTGCATAAATTGAATTGTCGAAGGGAACAAATCCAGCGGAAAGAAACAACAATAAGCATGCTATTGTAAACAGCAGCATTTATTTGCTTTGATTTTGGAATTCAAAATTAAACCACACAGAGGGTCACCATGACACAGAAGTTAAACTGAGACTCTCTATTTTGCAATGCTCTAACAAGAAGAGTTTTTAAAAGGAGAGGAGCCATGGACACAACGCTGAGTGTCTTGGAGAAAAGAAGGAAGGCCAGGAGAAAGGAAAAGAGGTTCCAGGATCGGACTCAAGTTGGTAAAACTAAGATCTAAACTACTATAAGTGTTACATGACTGTTGTTGAAGGTCTAGTATACAATGGAGATGTGCGCAATTTTATAGTGGCAAGGATACCTCTGGCTTAATCCCCTCTAACCACTAGTCTGCATCCTATGGGTTGCTTTTCTCCACCTCTGACCCTATCTGGGAAAACAGGCCTTCCACCACTCAATGGTAGCACAGGTGTAGTGCATATAAAAGGTCCGTGATTCAATCCCGAGCATCTCCAGATAGGGCCACGAAAGAATCTAGCTTCTTTTGAGAAAGGCAGGATATAAATAATAAAAATAAAAAATGAAAATCAAATCAATTCCAACCCTTCCCAGGGTTTTCGAAGTATACAGCATTCAGAAGTAGCTTACTGTTCTCTTTTTATATAACTATACATACCTTTGTGCTTAATGTTTTAAAATTAAGTAACATATTATGCTCTCTGAATTACACTAAGAGATTTGACAGTGTCTGCTTAAATGCAAAATGATCAACAGTAACTCCATCAGCCTCTTAGTGCTTCTACCAATAAAGCTAACCAATATTTGCTTTTTGGATAAGTATGTGTTTGATGAAAATCAGGTCTCATAAAAAGAAGATAATGAGGGGAAAGATGAAAAGGGGGGAGAAATCTAATAACCATCCATCTCCAATAACATTCCACAGAGACTGTAATTACCCAAAGGTAATGCAAAATTCATTGCTTCAGCTTTCCCTTTAAAAGGTACATGGTGCTATGATAGCAGAATCCTCCATGCTAACAGAGAACATGGAAAATGAAGCATCTCTTGCCTATGTGCAGATTTGTATATGCACACCAACGAATGAACATCTTTAAATTTAACTGTAAAGCAAAATCAATGGTTGGAAAACAGATTTTCAGGTCTGTGTTGGTTGCTGCACATTTAACAGCAATCCATGGCCATATGGAAATCAACAGAACTCCAAATTTGATTTGTGATTATCTCTTACTTCTCTCTAATTGTAAGCTATAAATCATCCTTACTTATTTATAATTTATAGCATCCAATTAAGGCAAACCTCTTATTTTTAAAAGTCTCCACAAAATAGGTTTTGGCCTAAATTCTACTGTGTGGAACAATAGAATTTATCACCAGAAACTAGGGATGTGGAGAATTCCTGTAAAATTATTCACCCTTGTCAAGACAACCTGTCCAAAAATTGCCTCCTCCCCACCCCGCCCCAATAACTGTATAAGGTAAAGGTAAAGGTTCCCCTTGACAATTTTTGTCCAGTTGTGTTCGACTCTAGGGGGCGGTGCTCATCCCCATTTCCAAGCCATAGAGCCAGCTTTTTGTCCGAAGACAATCTTCCGTGGTCATATGGCCAGTGCGACTTAGACACAGAACGCTGTTACCTTCCCACCGAGGTGGTCCCTATTTAACTACTTGCATTTGCATGCTTTCAAACCGCTAGGTTGGCGGGAGAATAACTGTATAGATGACATGAATTCTCATCAATGAAAGCTTTTAGCATAATAAGTATGTTAAACTGACCTCTCCACTGACATGACCCACTGTCTCAGATTACACTAAAACATAGGTCGGGGAACAGGGATAAATTACCCCAAATGGGGTAAAAGTGAAAATCCTGGGGGTAATGAGCAGGCTGCTAACCCCCTCCTTCCCACCCACCCCCACCCTCTGGAGCCAAAGCTTTAATTGTAAACCACCTCGCCCTGTTACTTCCTTCATTGCAGCAGGGCTTCTAAATGCTCGGTTCTTTTAGACTGATCGGGGAGATAAGCTTCCCTAATTGGTTGCAGCTGGGGATTAGCCCCAGGCAATCAGCCAATCCAGGGCTTCTGAATGACTGCTTCCTCCGGAAGTGACTCCAAAGAAACAACAGGAGGGAAAGGAGCAAGCAAGGAAAGGAGGGAAGAAAGAAAGGTGCGAGAGACCGAGGACTTCATCAAGCTTATTTAAATGTACAAAATGGAGAGAGGGAGGGTGGGTGGATGTGTGTGTGTATGAGAGAGAGGGAGAGACTACTCAGAACTGAAAATGAACAGGCAGTCAAGCAAAAGAGAAACTGAATTAAGGCAGGGGGGGAAGGGTGGCTTTTTAAGGTGCTGTCTGGGTTTATCATTGCTTTCCTCCCAAGAGGCAGGCATCTTTGAATTTCGTGGCTGCTGTCTCCATCTGCAGTGATCATGGAGCCCAAGAAAGTGAAATCTGTCACTGCCTCCATATCTTCCCCTTCTATCTGCCAGGAGGTGATGGGACCAGTGGCTATGATCTTGGTTTTTTTTCCTTTTTTTTATGTTGAGCTTCAGACCATTTTTTGCACTCTCCTCTTTCACCCTCATTAAGAGGTTCTTTAATTCCTCCTCACTTTCTGCCATGCTTTTGCATAGTCAATGAAGCAGAAGTAGATGTTTTTCTGGAACTCTCTCGCTTTCTCCATAATCCAGTGCATGTTAGCAATTTGGTCTCTAGTTCCTCTGCCCCTTCGAAATCCAGCTTGTACTTGTGGGAGTTCTCGGTCCATGTACTGCTGAAGCCTGCCTTGGAGGATTTTGAGCATAACCTTGCTAGTGTGTGAAATGAGTACAATTGTACTGTAGTTAGAACATTCTTTGGCACTGCCCTTCTTTGGGACTGGGATGTAGACTGATCTTTTCCAATCCTCTGGCCACTGCTGAGTTTTCCATTGATGATGATTTAAAAAAGCACACTGGTCCTTTGATATTGGGCTGTGGCACCAGGGTGGGTGACATGACCTTTAGCCTGGTTTGTTCCTTTTTGCACACCACACATAGAATGATTAAAATGGTAGGGAAACACACACACACACCCAATTCTGCGTTAGCTGTCTCTAGCAAGCATGTCATTGCTAGCACCACTCTGGCAGCTGCTAATGATCCTCTGAAGCTAGCAAAAATTTAATGCAACTTGCTAGGCGTGTTGGACACCTTACTACTCCCTATACCACACCATGGCTGGAGTGCAATGTGTTCTAGCAAAAATAGTGCACATCTTTATCAAATTTGGTGCATCCTGCTAGTTTGGTACACAGCCTGTGTAGATTCAATTATATTTTTAATTCAAATAATGTATGATTTGCTTCCTTTCAAATCAAGGGGGTAATGTCGGCGCATATAAATTTTTTGGGGGGTAAAAGGTAAAAAAGTTCCCTGACCCCTGCACTAAAAAGATGACCTACAGGAGGATAGAACCACACACCATCACAGTTATATGTAGAATGTTACCCCAATATCCTCTCCAACCTCCCAGAGAACTTTAGTTCTGTTCTTTGAATGGCATTTTGTCCCATTGGTCTTCTCCCTACCCAATGCTTGAATTAGTTGTTTAGTTGAGCCAGTGCTACCTGATACAGCAGAGATAAGGATTCTTTAGTTCCCTCAGATGGTTCTGGACTACAACCCAACCACTAGCAAAACTGGATGGCACTGATAGGAATGTAGCTCAAAACATCTGGCAACCTAAACATTTTCCACTATTTTGATAAAGGATTATCCAAAAGGAAATCCACATGAGTCCTCCTCTGTCAACTGTCCTAACATAAGGCAGTCTGTCTTGCCATTGTATTTCCTTTCTTAAGGCCATACAAGCTCACCATCAATCAAACTCATTTGCTCAGAGAACAGAAAATACAGTATAGTATCCCATGCAAATGTTTTGCCTAACTGCTCTGTCCTGAGTGTCTAATTTGATTATTCCACTTCTGGTGTAAAGGGCACACTTTTCTGGAGAGCGTCATGAAAACCTCATTTGTCTGATGGATACGTTTAATCAGTCCAAAGATTGAGTAATGCCTTATGTTTGGGTTTTTTTTTAAATAACATTAAGAGTAAGCAATAATAGAAAAGAAAGAGGAGGTTACAATTAAATGAGAACAACAAAACCTATTTCAAAAATAGTTATATCGTAAGGTGCAAAATCAGCAGGAAAAAAGAGTCTTGTAATAAGCATATTAGAAGCAATTAGCAATAGGAAGTTACAGAAGCCTTACACAAACACCAATAGGATTCTGGCCATTTTTTGTTGTTCCAGCAGTCAGCTTACATCAATTTATAGAAAATCCAGCTTCTGTTTTCAGTGAGTTATGCAAAAAGTGAGTAACAAAGAAGACAAGGGAAAAAAGGGCAAGGGAAAGCAAGAGTTGTAGAGTATGGGATGAGAAAGGAATGCCTAAATCCATCAGCATCCTGACTGTCAGGCCCCAGAACAATGGAATTTTCTTCCTTCCCCTGCTGGTCTCCAGAAACAACTTGCTCCACAATCTCTCCCAGTCCTCTGGAGCTAGTTTTCTGGAATGGAAGTGGAGCTGCAGTACAGAACAGTGGATTACCGCTCCTCTCAGTTCTGCTAGAACTTTCCTTGCCACAAGCAGAAGTCCACCATTGGATCCTATGTTCTTGGTTTGCGTTCATCAGCTGTGTAAGTCACCCTAGCAAGCATTAACTTTCTGGTCTAGGAGTACAGGCTAGCAGTGACACCACCCTAGGTCTGAGGCATCTTATCAACAAAGATACATGATGGTGATGGAAAACAGAATTTCCCCCTTCCTGAATTCTACAACCCAGCCAAACAATGCTTTGTATCTGCATCTGAAACACTTGGTGCTTATTTTCTTATGCCAAGTCTCCTTAAATAACATCTCTTTCTAGGACCACACTCCTTGGTTGCTTGCTGTAGGCTGCCTGCTGATTCTACGCATTTATTTATTTTATTATTTATTTTATTGATTTATACAGTATTTGTTACTAGCCATGATTTTAATAACTTTTATTTATTTATTTATTTATTTATTTATTTATTTATTTATTTATTTATTTATTTATTTATTTATTTATTTATTTATTGTTCTTGAGCAAAATACACTTTCCCACAATTAGTACTGCAGGTGACTATGAGGGCATGATGTCATACAGAGTGGGATTCTACACTAGCATCCCTGTCCTTTACTATGAAGTGCCCCATAATATGTGCCAGAAAACAGCAAGGTCCTATGGAAGTGTTTAATTTAAAAGACCTTAACTCTGCTGACTACTAGAATTCCGACCTGAACATAAAGTGATTTGAGAGATCACATGATAAAGTACTCTAGAAAGTGAATGGGGCATGGGAGAGATTTTTTAAAAATAACTGCACTTGCCAGTTGAAGGGAAGTGGGATGGTCTTATCACTCTAGGGATGCTTTTAGATATATTTGAGGAACTGACTCTGAGAGTGTGGAAATAGAAAAGATCTTCATGCTAGTAAATGTTTATGCTCATCAGCCCATACCTCATGATTTCTATCAACCAACTAGATAGGCGGGATATAAATAAAATAAATAAATAAATAAATCAGGGATAAGTTGGTTGATTCTAAAAGCAAAATGGACAAAGACCATATCTAAATGTATCCCAGGAAAACTCTATATCACACCTTGCAAAACTTCTCATTGAGAAAGCAGAAAAACTTGCTCTAAAAGATACACTATTGGAGTATGAGACAACATTTCAGCTACATTTGCAATAAGAGACTCCTTTTTCTTTCTGAATTATTATGGTTTTAAATACCTACTTATTTTTAGCTGTAAATTTATTACATGAAAATCCCTTGTGGTTGTCTAAATGCCAGATTATGTAGTGATGGATTTACATATTATGCAAAAAGAGGAAATGTTAAATAGAAAGATTCCTTCTGAATTTCACAAAGTAAATCTGGATCTATGCTACTGTAAGCTCAATGCAAGCCTAATATTTAATCATGGTTTGCTTTCCTAAAATGTTTCTTTGTATGGTTGGGTTCTTCGTCATCCTTTGGGCAACCAACCAGCTATGGCTTGCACTCAACAAGGCTAAAGATTATGCTTTATTCAGGTTTTATTTTAAAGACAACCACTTCACAGATGTTGTGAGTATTTTTAATCTTCTGCCTACTGGGCAGATAATTTATATTTTATCTTGTTGTTAAACCACCCAGAACAGTGCTTAATTTATATAATTAAATTTAAAAAACAAACAAACAAACAATAGATATGGCAAATATGTTTACAAGGCACCATGCAAGATAATAAAAACATGCAACACTTCAGGAAATATACCGAAAACATTTTTGAAGTTTACACTCCCTGTGCTGTACTTAATAAAGATTAATCCAATTATCTATGGAATATAAGAGTATAAAAGCCAATAGTGGGGTCTCTACTTAAGAACGTCCCTACTTAAGAACAATCCAACTTACGAACAGCTCCATTTGCTAAATTTTGCTTCTACTTGAGAACAGAAATCCAAGATAAGAACAGGAAAAAAAACCTTTCCTGCTCTTTTTTTAACCTTAGGTCATCTTAGGTTAAAAAAAAATTCTCCCCCTAGTGGTAGAGTACGTATTAACCAGCTTTGCATTAGTTCCTATGAGAACTAATGCTTCAATGTATGAACGCACCTCTACATAACAAAAAAACAGCCAGAACGGATTAATTGGTTTTCAGTCCATTCCTATGGGAAATTTTGCTTCAACTTAAGAACGTTTCAACTTAAGAACACCATTCCAAAACCGATTAAGTTCTTAAGTAGAGGTTCCACTGTAGTTTCTATGGACGGAAAAGAGCAGATACGGATTAAATGGTTTTCAATGCATTCCTATGGGAAATGCAGATTCAACATAAGAACTTTTCAACTTGAGAACCACCTTCCAATATGGATTAAGTTCTTAAGTAGAGACCCCACTGTACTGCACACGTAGGCTTAACAGTTTTACAATGGGACTTTTCTTTTCTTTTTCTCTCTCTCTCTCTTCCAAACTCCTATCTGCTCTGGAGCATCGTCCATGGGTTCTTCTGGCTTTCTAGCTTCTGGGTGCAGCAAAACAGAAGAAACCTACACATGTATCTAAATAGTCCCTCCTGCTGTTGAAACAGCTTCCCTCCTTGTTCTGTTGAGAGAAAGACATTCCACTTGCAGGATGGGCTAATTGGATACAATCCTGAGTTTCTTCAAATATGCACGACACAGAAGCTAGCAAGCCTTAGGATTTCCTGAGTAATTTAGCTGCTTTGACATACGGAGCTGCAAGAAAAGATCAATGAAAATATCCTACTGTTTTTGTTAATTATTCTAAACATCCAGCCCACAAACACACGTGTAAAACAGCAGCTATGGTGATGACAATAAAGAAAGCTAATTTTGTTGATGAGGCTAGTTACTTAAAAAAGAAAAAAAAGGCAGATGAGCAAGCTGGGAGGACCTTTTCATGCATGCTTGTGATGCACCCAATCCCTCTTCAAACCAGAAGGATGCCTGCTGTACACAAATAGATGATTAAGCCAGAACTGGAGTCCCAACTTCAAAGGTTGCTATTAATAAATTTGACAAGTCGCCTTTAGAGCAAATGTGAACTAAACAAAGCATCAGCAAACACATACACTACAGCATCAGTGACGGCTGGAAAGATGCCATATCGGGCTCAGCAAAGAAATGTTTTTTGCTAAATACAGCACAAGGTATTAACCAACAAAACCAGCTCTGCGGCACACTGTGATGTCAGCCACATGGACAATGCTAAGACTACAGTCGGACAGGTCCATCCCTGTAACTTATGCAGCACAGCCATTCTACAATGAAAGTCCAATTTATCTCAAAAACAACAACCGGTGCAGGCTGTTCTGTTATAGTTCCTTTTCCAGCCTGTGCCATCTATGTTAACCTTAACAGTGCCCAGCCTGCCATTTGGATATGCGTGGAAAGAGTAGCTGGTGCACATGCACCCAAGGTGTGCTGAATCAATCTGCCTAATATTCAAAACCTTCCCACAGCAGACCAGAGCCCACTCTTCCAACAACAGTGAGTGGCCAAGCAGGAGCCCCTGGAAGACCCCCACAGCAGGGCACTGGCTGTTGTCACCAACAACCAATATTTCAATGGCATGATTCCACTAAACATGGAGGGTCCACCATCATTCCCTTTATATCCAATGTTGGGATATGGCAGGTGTTTCTTCTTGCGACACTCACAGGGGGAATGATAACTACATTTGAAAGTCTCAGTTATAGCAGGGGGAGAGAGACGAAACAGAAGAGTTAAAAACTTAGGCAGAGGTTGGTGTGTAGGCATCAATTACACCAAACAATGCAAACGGCAAGGAAGCGCAAATGTCAGCTCTCCAGTTCTAAAAGATGCGACTGGCTGACTGAAATGCCATTCCACTGGGAGAAAAACACAGGTTCCTAAGTGATATTTAGGAATTTAAAACATATTAATGATAGGTTATTGATTGCTATCTGCTTATGTGTTATTATCGTCTGAAGATCCTTGGAATGTTTTAGAGACATTTAAATAAAATGATGAAACGGAGGCTGTCTATTTTGGGCCACATCATGAAAAAAACAAGACTTACTGGGGGGAAAACTAATGTTAGGAAAAGATGAAGGCAGCAGGAAAAAAGGAAGACCAAATATGAGAGGAATTGAGTCAATAAAGGAAGCTGTAACCTTTGAGTTTGCAAGAGTTGAGCAGAACTGTTAATGACAGGGCATTTTTAGGTCACTCATTCATAGGCTCACCATATGTTAAAGACACCTTGACAGCATATAACAACAAATAAAATTACCTTTTCAGTTTAATAATAATAACAATCATCATCATCATCATCATCATCATCATCATCATCATAGTAATAATAGATTATGACTGTGCTCTCTATCCCTCCACCCCATCTACTAAGCAGTTAAATTGGAACTATTTATCACGCCAGTAAATCAAGGTAAGGCTTTCGCTTTGTGCTGAATGCAGTAAGACAGCCTAGAAAGTCAAGAACAAAAAGGCATGAAGGGCGAAGATGATGATACATGTAAGCTGACCAATTTACTGGAGAAAACAGAAAAGAGGGGTCAGCAGAGCCTGGAAGAACATTCAGAAAAGGTCAAGAGAGATTTCTCCTTTGCTTATAGAACATTTGTTCCAGCGCACAGTCATTTTTGTGGCTGTTAAGAGGAAAGATGACTTACACATCTAACATCTGAAGCATATCCTCATAGAAAATCACTACAAGGTTTGAAATGGAGGTGGAAATGGAAGAATGTCTTCTGTCCTCACAAATTGTCTTTTATCCTCATTTTATCCTTACAACAGCATGGACTGAGAATAGAACTACAGTTTGGGCCCATATTACTTGTCAGAGTGTCTTTCCATAATATCATCCACCCGACCCACAAGATCATCCTAGTCGAGGGTCCTCCGGATGGTCACCAATCCTCTACAAGATGTACAGCCTTCTTTGTAGTGGCTCCAACTTCATGGAACCAGCTTCCAGAGGAGCTCCGCCTAGCCGCCTTCCTATGGACATTTAGGAAGCAGTTAAAGACATTGCTTTTCAGGGCGGTTTTCTACACCAACTCTAGGTGACCATCTTCCTTCCTTCCTTTCCTACGCCCACTCTGATTTTATATGATTAGTCTGTGCCATCTGTTTTTAGGGTTATTGTTGTTGCTTTTAATGTTTTTATCTCTTTTTTTGTTCTCTATGATACGTGTTGTAACCGCCCAGAGTAGTGCCTCGGCACTAATGGGAGCAGGACACAAACTAAATTAAACAAACAATTGAAGCAGGAGGGATTCAGCGAGTCAATTCCTCCAAAAGTTCCACTGATTCAATGGATCTACTCTAGATCCAACTTACTACTGGATTTCAGCCACTGAGTGATCAAAAGTTGCCCTGTGAGTGTTATTGCTTGGAGGAGACAAAAGACTACATCCTCTCCAAGTCTTAATCCAGTCCTCCAAGCAGTACATCACACGAAAACCTAGAAACTACAGAGGAACTGAACACAGAATCTTGAGTGCCTTGCTGCTTAACAAGCCAGTCACTTAGCCAATGAAACTACAACGGTTCTTAGTAGACACGCTGCAGACTTATTGCACTAACACTCTGTCACATCTTCAGAGGGAACTGGTCCATTCTGATGCCTGGTTAAATTTTAAGGCCCTTTCAGGCATAGAACGTCTTCCACATTTTTGCCTTCCTTTGAAGCACCCCAAAGATATCTATCTGGCACCTACCTTCATCTTCTTGATTGTCCCTTCCCTCGGAAACTGGAACCCAAGGCAGGTTAGATTCTTTTTGTTTTAAATTAACTTCTTGTTTTTATTTCATGAGCCACCCATAAAATGTCTTATAGGGTACCCTATAAAGAAAGGAGTCATAATACACGTCTAAGTATTCTCTACTTGGAAAACCCTGGAAAGGGTCGCTTTAAGTCAGAATTGATTTGATGGAGCATGATGATGTTTATAAATAAACAAACATCCAGACTGATCCGAAATCAAGTGTAGCTTTGTGTGCTCTTTATGACTTTATGATTCTTCGTAATAATAAAGGAGACTGATTTGAGAACCAAGCTATGCATTCCATGGGAGTTCTGTGACATGTAACAGAAAGAACAACGGAGGCACCTAATGGAGTAACATGGTGTCCAGTTTTGAATGGTACCATGTTGGGATGTGTGTGTGTGTTAATCTCCCTTTCTGCCTCCCCTGCCCCACCCTGGCCCCAGGGACATACTATTACATATAGAAAATATATGTTTTCCTCTCTGTGCCTAGTAATAGCTGAGGAAAACAGAGGATTTGCTTCCGAGAAGCTCTCCCTCTATGCATACCTACAATTCAACCAGTGCTATAGGAACCGCTTTTAACACCAACAGTGAGAATAATAACAGAGTCAGGAAAGGCAAGTGTGGATTTTATTTGGCCCGGAGAAATCTAAACTTTCTTCAAATGTCATCAGAAAGATGTCAAAGTGCTGAAAAACATATCTGCAACCTGCAAATATCATCAGATTCTCAAGTTTTTTCCCCCTCTGGTGACCTGTTTCAGCTGGCATTAGAAAGGTAACTATTGCCATGGGAACAGATGGCGCTCAAGCAGGCAATTGGCAGCTTTCTTGAAAACCACACTGAGAAGGTGTGGAGCAGAAGTCTGGCCAGGCATTGAAAGGCAATGAGGGTATTCAAATAAATGCCAGAACAAGCTTTGCTACAACACAGAAAATGTTGTTAAGTAGGACAAGCAGGTAGCTGTGGGAGATAAATGTTAAGATCATAGTGCTTGCACAACCAACTTTAAGGAACATTTCTATCCCCACTGTTAAGAAAATGACTTTGGACAGGAACCATAGCTTAGGGAGAGAAAAGAACACAACACAGGGAGGAATTAGAGCTCATTTCCATCTAAAATTCATCTGCACCTAAAAGGATCATGTGGCACTATGACACAATGGTAGCTGCTGCCTGGTCAAAGTATATGATATTGGGTTAGGATATGACAGATTGACCTAGAAACTTATGTTCCTACAACAAAGCCCAAAGGTTTTAAAAGTAACTTTTTGGAATGCAGTTCCCAGACTCTCCTCCCACCAATCACATCAACCATACGCGCTGCGGGATTACAGTATTTGTAATCCAGAAGAATACTTCCTTGGAAGCTCCTCTTTAGTTTCCTGTATACACATGGTTCACTCAGGACTAGAGATGGGCACAAACTGATTTGATCTGAATGGGCGAAATTTTTCGGCACAGCACCACAGGTGTTACACGTTTCCTCTGCCCACCTACACCCCAGCTGGCTGCCTCGCCCACAAGCCTCCGCATGCCAAATGGGCCCTCCCTCCTGGGGCAGCTGTTCCACTCCAGACGAGGCAGAGACTTCCCTTCCCTGCCCCCTGCAGCAGCCACCCGCCCATGGGCTGTACACCAAGAATCCTCACCCTGCCTCCTCATCTGAGTGCCCCTTTACAGAGTTGACAGCTGCCCTGGCTGGCACGCGGTGGCTTGTGAGCAGAAGAACCAACCAGGGTGGGGTGGGGAGAGGAAAATGTGGCGCCCCTGTTGTGCTGCCGGATCAAAGAATTTCACTGATTCAGGACAAATCAATTCATGCCCATCTCTACTCAGGACTGTGGTTAACAACTGTGAAGCTGTTTTCTGGGCAGAGGGTTCAATATTCTATCCCCACCATCTCCAGGCAGGGGCGGAAAAATCCTGATTAAAAGCCACAGCAAACCAGTGTTGAAAAAACTGGGCTGGATAGACCAATGCTCTGAGTTTCAGAATAAGGCAGGTTTTCTATGTTTCAATGATACTGAACATACAAGGGAGCCTTATGAGTGAAGAAGGCAGGGCTTTGAACACATGGCTCTGGATGCTAGATTTAAGACAAAAATTAGAACATTTTTTTTGCCAGAATGATAATGATAATGGTGAAAACGATGATTTTAATAAGCTGATGATAGCAAGGAAAATGACATATAATCCTCAATTTCTTACAACACAACACCTTATGGAGCCCAGTTTTCACAGACTTGTGGCTAAAATAACTGGAATAAAAAGCTTCATCTATTAGAATCTGTTGTGTACAACAGGGATGCCAAAATCCTATAGAAAGCTGCTTACCAAAGACAGGCCAGAGACAGTATTATTCATCAGAACAGCTGCGCTTGATCAGGCGGTGACGTAACCCTCCCTATCGTCAGCATAAACTCCTTTCCATGCCTGCAGCATTCCTTGCTTGTTGAAAGGAACAATGTGCTGCTTTCACATCAGCATTTATTGCTCCTGCTTAATGGGCAGAATTTTGCTGGATTTTGCTACTACTCTTTTTGATGCATTCACTGCCATCGATATATGTCCATATGTGTAGGAAAAATCCTGAAGAAGCATAACATTTAGGAGCAGGAAAGGGGCCTAGGGACCTAGGCTGCCATTTCTCTATTGCAAAGCAGTAAAATATTGGGCAGACAGTTTGCCAAGGAGAAGGGGTAGACTGCAGCTCCCCTTCCGCCCTGCTGCCAGCCATGGTTTTCAGATGTACGTTAGTTGCGTCTAGTAATGTACGAGTGGATTGGTGATTTTGCAGGGAAAGATGGCATGTGGGGGAAAGGTTCAGCATCTTGACTACCGGTTCTCCAACTTTGTCTACCAATCTCTACCCTTTACAGCAGAGGCTTTTATTTGCCTAACATCTACCTCACATCTTGGAAAAATAAGTTCTTTGGACTACAGCAACCATAATTCCCCCAAGAAACATTACCCAGTTTAGAAAAATTAGAACCCAAGAACACTAGATAGAGGTGCTGATCTGGCAGCAGCTACCGTACTCAGATCCTGAAGCTGAGGCTCCAATACTTTGGCCATCTCAGGAGAAGAGAAGACTCCCTGGAAAAGACCCTGATGTTGGGAAAGTGTGAGGGCAAGAGGAGAAGGGGACAACAGAGGATGAGATGGTTGGACAGTGTCATCAAAGGGACCAACATGACTTTGACCAAACTCCGGGAGGCAGTGGAAGACAGGATGGCCTGGCGTGCTCTGGTCCATGGGGACATGAAGAGTTGGACACGACTTAACAACTAAATAACAACAACCAGAGCCTCGTGGCGCAGTGGTTAAAACGCTGTACTGCAGCTAAAACTGTGCTCACGACCTGGGGTTCAAATCCCAGGTAGCCGGCTCAAGGTTGACTCAGCCTTCTATCCTTCCGAGGTCAGTAAAATGAGTACCCAGCTTGCTGGGGGGGCAATGTGTAGCCTGTATAATTAAAATTGTAAACCGCCCGGAGAGTGCTTGTAGCGCTATGGGGCGGTATATAAGTCCAATAAATAAATAAATAAATAAATAAATAAACCATGCTCAAGAGGAAACACAACCATTTCAAATATGTAAGATTTCCTATAGGCTTCTGGTTGGTCACTGTGGGAACAAGACACTAGGTAAGACAAGCCTCAGTTTGATCTAGCAGGTTTCAACCACCAGTTTGGCAGTTTGTGGCAAATTCATTTTTCATCCAAACAGGTGTTTGGCATTTCCCAGCTCTGCCTCCTCTGATGGGGTGCCTGCTGGAGGAGGCGGGGCTGGGAAGTACCAAACATCTATTTGGACAAAGAATGAAATGACATGAACCACCAATTCATGCCTAACTCTATTCCTGACCTTTTATAGTATCTTCAAACTGTTTTCATCCAGCGGCACTTTTTAATCTGCAAATACAGTATCTGTTTTTTCCCCCTTTCCTTTCCTTTTTTTGGAGTGTGTGTGTTTCTAAACTTCAGCGAAAAAGTATATGGTATCCTTCTTCCAAAAATAATAATGACCACAGCAACAACAACAATAACAAAAGGTGGTAGCCCTATCTTGCTAGCCAATCTTCCTTTTGCCAAACAGTCAATAAGACTACTAATGGAAAGAGTTGAAGGCGAAATAAATCTGCCAGTTTTAATCAATCATAAACCACTGTCTCATCAATAAGTTTCTATTGTTGTGACAAACTGCCTTTGGTTACTTAGAAGCAAAGTTGATCAGAAGCCATACCTGCATACTAATTGCCAATGCTATACAGAAATTTATACCGGAGGAGATGTGTGGGTTTGTGTGTGCACTGCCATGTCACTTACCCGTAGCATCATAATTTTGCTTAGAGAGAGGTGTGTATGAGACCTAGTTCTCAGGAAAAAAACCACCTCAGCTTTTTAAAAGCTGCCATAGTTTTTGATGTAATTCATATAAAATCATGTTTGAAAGCAGCTCATTAAGCCAACAGGATGAGTTATATACACGCTCACTCTTTTGTGCAGTTGACTTCCCCCCCAGATCAATTATTTTCAGTACTTAAAGAAGAATCACCTTCCAAGATCTAATACACAGAAGCTCTTGAGCGGAAACTGAGGCTAGCCTACGTCAAAGAGCCTTGGCCTCCAGATCAGTAGTTCCCAGCTTTGGATAACTCAGATGTTTTTGGACTGCAATTCCCAGAAGCCTTCACTGTTAGCTGCGCTACCCAGGGTTTCTGGGAATTGCCGCCCAAGAACAGTTGGGTTGACCAACGTTGGGAACCAGTGCCCCAGATGAACTGAAAAACTAAAACAACCTGCCTCCTCTTCACTAGATGTTGTAATCAGTATAGTAGAGTGGTTTAGGTGTTCGATTAGGACATAGGGAGACTTGGGTTGAAAACCCCACTCAGTCATGAAACTCAGTGTGTGACCTTGGGCCAGTCACATATGCTCCACCCGACCCATCTCCCAGGGTTATTATGAGGATAAAATACAGAATTGAGTCACGTATACCATCCATGAATGTAAAAATTAAATACACCATCTCAGGCTTGTTGGAGGAAAGGTGGTGTATAAATACAAAACGTGAGCAAGTAAATAAGGTGAACTGAATGACTCATTCAAGAGATAAAGCTACTTTTTTGATAAAGTTACCCAATTGGACTATAATTCCTAGAATTCCCTAGTCATCATGGCAAGTGCTTAAACTCAAAAGATTTCATGAGCTGTAGTTTAAAAAATTAACTTTTCCAAGAACTGAATGCTTCTCAGTGAGCTATGCACAATCAATTAACAACTGACATCTGCATTTTCTTATTCTGTTCTTTTTCCACCCCTCCTTCCAACTGTGTATCAAACTTATCTAATTAAAACTCACAGGCAGAATGTTTTCTTAGCACCTGGAAAATCTGAAGTGCTTTATAAATAATTACTATTGATAGTAGTAAAATGGGAAGATCTGAAGTCCTGCTACCATTAACCAAAAATCAAAAGACTTATTTACAGAATAGATGGGAAGGGCAGTCCTCCTCATTTGTTTCAGACCTTAGCACAGTACAGATAACCTCTGCACTGTATTTCTGTTTCCAGCTACCATGTGATACTGACAAAACAATAACAGCAACAAATTAAACAATAAGAGGTGCCACCCGATGCGACTTGTATCTGCTGTAGTATATGGCACATTTTAAACATTTCCAGGAAGCTACAGTGGTTTCAGAACATGACAGCCACATTCTTATTACAAGCAGCATCTTATACCTTTTGCACGGAGTGAAGTTTACTGACTCCCCCCCTAAAAACCTTGAGAAATGCCTCTGTATGCTTCAAGGTAATCACCTGCTACCAAGTTGCTCTTTGTTTTATGGTTCTTGGCTCTGGGTTCTACGGGGCTATTGTCCAAATGAGCACTGCAAACACAATAACCTTCACAAATATTTGAAATATCAAATCAATCAACAGCAACAACAATAATAATACAAACACAGGTCAAATTGGATGTGGTCTCCCCAAAGTTCACAAGTTATTTTGCCCAAACAAGGTGCTAGAGGAAGGAGTCAATCACAGAAAATGAAATCCCCTTAAGTCTCTTTAATCCATAACGGCCAGGCATCAAATCTCAAGAAAGAACCAGCTTTCAAAGCTTTCTCCTTAGTCAAGGATCCAAAGGGCCAAGAAAATAGTTCAAGAGATAAAATCTTCAAGGTGCTAAAATAAAAGTGCTAATTTTTTTAAGGCAGGTATGGTGTATCACTACTAGAATTTGCTTGTCCACTGTCGCTCCTGCTTGTATGTACTCATTAAAGTACTGCTGCCTAAACTCAAGGTGGTAAGAGTGTAATTCTTGCTCTATGAGAACAGAAGTGAACTGTCCTTCTAAGGATTTCCTTCTAAGGATTTCCCCCACCTACTAGACTGAACAGAACAACTCACAGGAGTTATGCTGGCATTACACAGGGTAGTAGCCATTCTAATACCAAAGACAGAATTTCCTTACTTTAAGAACCCGTTTCCAGGGCATTATAGCTTTTCGGGGATGTGTGAAACCATTCTATTTCAGCAGGCCTTATTAACAGCTGCTTTCATACATAGTCATACATATATAGATAGAAGTACAGTGGTGCCCCGCTAGACGCTTACCCCCATGACATCGAAATCACTTTACGATGACTTTTTTGTGATTGCTATTGTGATCACAAAACAATGGTTCCTATGGGGGAAATCTGCTTTACGTTGATTAGGTCCCTGCTTCGCAAACCGTTTGTTCGCAAAAAGATGTTTTTTCCGGCTCCGCAAAATGGCTTCCCTTCACAAAATGGCTTCCCTCCTTTCGCAAAATGGCTGTTTTCCAGACCCATGCTTCAGAAGACAGTGAATTTAAACAGCTGATTGGCGGCTCTCTATGGGCAATCTTCGCTTGACGGTGAGGTATTTCCCCCATTGGAATGCATTGACCAGTTTTCAATGCATTCCAATGGTTTTTTTTTCGTTTGACGACAATTTCGCTTAACAGCGATTTTCCTGGAACAGATTATCGTCGTCAAGCGAGGCACCACTGTATATAGGAATGAATTAATCCGGGGCCCATGATAGCTCTTAGAATTTTTAAGATGGCAACTATTGCTTTTTGTTCTAACAGGCTAAATTTTATGGATATAACGTTTTATTTACTTCACTTTTTTTGGTAGGATACCCAGAAAGCTCTTAAAAGCCATGTTTTACAACAAAATAATGCTTAGCACATCTTTCATTCAATTATCCTATCATTCATACATACAGTAATATATTACATTTCAACTAACCTGATTGCAGGATACAAGGGTGATGTAAATATACAACTGAAACAATGAAATAATTCATCCAGTAAAAAGCACTCCTGTCACCACTTGAAGGCAAGAGGGGGATTAGGCCTGAAATATATCCGACAGTTGGCCTCGAACCCAACAGCAAAGTCTGCCACCAACGTTGAAGTTTCTGTGTTTTCCGTCCAAGCCCACATTTAAAAAGCATCGTTGCCAAGAACATTTCCTAATGCAGCTTTTAATCTCCATCCCCTCCAACAATCCTTACCTACTTTATCTCTGAGGAAAGAATGGCACCTTCACCATTCTGACAGTATTCCCAGTAATCTATAATACTGGCACTGGCTTGGCGTATGATGTAGGCCAGACCAAAACTGCTGCTTATCCAAATTCTGATATTAGAAAATGAATATGACTTAAATTTATTCAGTGGGTACTCCACACTCTGACCCTTCTCAATAAACTCTCTTTGTACTACATTTAAAACAGCAATATCCAACATTAGCCAGACCACAACACTGCTAGAGGCTTTAGAATATCAGTTCCTTGTCAATTTAGCTATGTGCAGTCATGTGCATGCATAGAAGCCTGTACAACTATCGTTATCCACTTCACTAAGGCAGCAAAGTATTATGCTAAGAATCAAACACATCTCACTAGGATCACTAGTCCTTTCTCACCTTGGAGGGAAATGTTTGGCGGGAATGTGAGCAGCATGGAATTCAGATCTCTCAGATTCTGCACAAAAACTATTTAAACAAATACGAGTCAAACAAGCCCTTGGAAAAGTTACTCTTCTGGATACATTTTCTAGAATACCTCAGCCAGAATGTATTTTTGGAGGTTTATTTAAGAAATAATTTTGAAACACAGATTTTCCTAAGGAAGCTGATTTAGTTATAAATCCAAACAATCCTTCCAGAATGTATTTGCGAAGGGTTTCGCGGCCGGGATCTAATAGTTGTCGTCGATTTTTTGGGCTCTTTGGCCGTGTTCTTAAGGTTGTTCTTCCTAACGTTTCGTCAGTCTCTGTGGCCGGCATCTTCAGAGGACAGCAACCTGTCCTTTGGTTGTCCTCTGAAGATGTCGGCCACAGAGACTGACGAAACATTACGAAGAACAACCTTAAGAACACGGCCAAACAGCCCGAAAAACCCACAACAACCAATCCTTCCAGATATCCACATTGCTTCGGCATTCTTCATCTCTTTAGGCAAGGTTTTCTGACAGCCATTTTATAGATTAGAATACATTAGAGATCCAAAAATATTTGGTACTGGATTCCAAAACTCTATAAAAGTCCACTGCAGAGTTGTAATTAGAAGCCAAGCATCCTTCTTTAGCACTACAGCTTTTAAGGCACCACAAATTCCCAGAAGGATCAGCCTCTACAAAGGATCTGAAAAGATTATTATTTATTAAATATGCACTCTTCTCAAAAGCTCTGTGCATGCATTCACTAGATCACATGTAAAGCTAAATTTACAGGGGTTCCGAATCACAGAAGCTTGGGAAGTATATTCAGACAGATGGGTTTACACACAGTCTTCAGACTTTCCTACTCAGCATGTGAAGCTCTAATGGATTTTCTACTAGTAGGAATGATTAGAGAGGAACCTTATATCTACCCCAGCATTAATACAATTCTTCATGCATTCAGGAAAATGGTCTTCATGACAGGACCCTGTCTATCTATATAATTCTTGCAGATTTTTTCCCCATGGCATATATCTCTTTGTTTTTAATGTACACCAGTTTCTATACACTAACAGAGGGGCCCGTTTCTATTAAATATTTTTTTGCCTATTGTGCTGCAAACTAATTTAGTGTTTCAAAAAGTACATGATTATTATTTCCTCTGGACAGGACATTATTTTTGCAGCAACACTGCTGCTTAATAGATCTAGGAAACTCAACAAAGTCACTAGAGTTGGAAAACCTGAGCTCAACCTACGATATCTATTTCCGTCAATTTATGATGAAATGGACAATATAATTCACACCCACTGAAACTGCATTTCGGTTTTGTTTGATCCCAGTTTCATAAGCAAACATAATGATTACCTTTGTGCCCACCCAACCGCTTCAATTAATTGAGCTAATGGAATTTCCTACATCAAACTAGAATATTTTCTAAAACTCTGGCTATTCATCCATTTCATTTCCATCATTACTACAGCATCTCAGAGTAAGAAAGTTTACAGCCGGGTCCTCTCATTCTTTCTTTTTAAAAATCATTTATCCTACTGGTCAGTCTCACTTATAAAACTTTATCTCAACATATGACATTAATCATTAAAAAGACGATGCATATCATTTTGCGCTCTGCTGTAAGGCTGTGGATCGCTAAAAGTGATGAGACATACTTGGACCATAAATCCTATTCTACTACCAGGGTTTTGTTCATCAGTATAAAATATATCAGGCAGAACAATTCAGTAGAGGAAGCAAGCTGTGGAAGACACAATAGCCCTTGCGTTTTAAAAATAAAGAATTGTTCTCGTATCTTTTCTCTTCCAGGGAAATTTAATGTAGCTGATTTTGACTTACAATCAGGACTGCTCTACTGTTGGCAAAGTAAGATGAGGGATGAGAACATCAGGCAGTGCTGATATCCTGCAGATTTTTCCTTTGGAACTCTTCAGCAGTTCTCTTATAGTAGAAGACACAGCTGTGTATGGAACACAACTTTCCAAAATTAGCCTGCTACCCCAAGCCGGGGTGGCTATGTACTGGCCGTGTGTACAATGTCAGTGCTGAAGAAATATTCAGCTGCCACTCTGATTAATTTCTATAACTGATCAAAAGATGAGGTGCCATCTTGTCCTTTGTCTCAGACAGCAAAGAATATTCAGTTGCTTCTGTCTACAGTATTATATCTGGTTTAGTTATTTGGCTGCAGGGCCAGAGGTTGGGAGTTCAGTTTCCCACTGTGCTTCCTTGTCATGGGCTGGATTTGATGATCCATAGAGACGTGGTGGTGCTGCAGGTTAAAACACAGAAGCCTTTATGCTGCAAGGTCGGAAGACCAGCAGTCCTAAGATTGAATCCATGCGACGGAGCAAGCTCCCGTCGCTTGTCCCAGCTCCTGCCAACCTAGCAGTTCGAAAGCATGCAAATGCGAGTGGATAAATAGGTACCACCACTGTGGAAAGGAAATGGCGTTCCGTGTCTAGTCGCACTGGCCACGTGACCATGGAAATTGTCTATGGACAAACGCTGGCTCTACGGCTTGGAGATGGGGATGAGCACCGCACCCTAGAGTCGGACACAACTGGACTAAATGTCAAGGGGAACCTTTACCTAGGGTTCCTGCAGTTCTAAGATTATTAAGATTACTGATCATATGTTAGCACATGATCATTTTCTCTCTAAACCTACATTATTTTATCGGTGCCTATATGGATTTTAATACTGTTCTCACGTACTTTATCATATTTTTTGTTTCTGGTTTATTGGCTGAAATCTTATGCATCTCTGTGTGCATAATGGTGATGACAGGAGCAGGAGCAGCAAATAACCACTGAGTGAAGGTTTCTTTGGGGAATTTCAGAGTGCACGCAACTTTGCTGCACAATGTACAAACCACAAGCATCCTGAAATCACTTTTAACCAAGTGAAGCTACAGGTTGCTTTGAGGATGCTAGTGGGCAGAATACTGATTCATAACAAGGAGACTTTCTCAAGGGATCTTTACTTAAATATCCAGGGGGAAAAGGCTACTCGTTTGCAATGTGGCTCAAAGCAACAGATTAAAGACCCCTGTCTTCATTAGTCTATATTGTTTCATTTTAATCAGATATACTGAAGCAACGCTAAACTGAGAGGGTTACTGAAGGAAAATGCAACTCAGAGAAACTTTGATTTGATTTTGTACTACAGGATGGACAGTTCTAAATTGGATTACTTTCTTCCTTCTTCCACACCACACTGTTCTCAAATGCCCTACCTCATAGGAAGCGGTGAGTTTAGAGTGTCATACTAGGACTGGGATTGCCCAGTTTAAAATCTATGCTCAAGAATGAAACACAATGGCTCATTTTGAGCTATTGCTCTCTCTTATCTAACCTACCTCATGGGGCTGTTGCCAGAAAAAAAAATGAGAGTAGGAAAACTATGTATGCCACCTTGACCTCCTTGGAGTACAGGCAAAAACAAAACAAAAACAACAAGAACAACACCATAGTGAATATATTTAAAAATGTACTCATAATATTTTACATTCCTCAAGTATATATTTCCAACAACTACATCTGGCACAACCAGTCCACACAGCTCCAACAATCCCTCAAAACGCAGCAGTACAATGAAAATGTAAACAAAATTTTCAAAGTAGTGTAAGCTAAAGATTCTCTAAAAATGTCCAAAAACAGGATATACACATTTTCTGTGCTTCATGTGGAATCTTGTTTCATAGAAAGAACATAAAAAGAGCAACGCTGGGTCAGACTACAGCCCTTTTTACTCCAACGTCCTGTTCGCACAGCTGTACATAAACAGGATACGAGTGCCCCAGCTCTTCCCATCTCGCATTCCCTGATGGGCGGGGGGCACTCTGTTTCTGATACTGGAGGGGATTTATACAGTTATCCTGACTAGTAGCCATTGATGACCTTAGCCACTCAAGATTTTATCAAACTCCCTTTTAAAGCCATCCAAGATGGCAGCTGATGAAACATCCAGCGGCAGGAAATTCCATGTTGTTTTCCATTTTGTGCCATCTGGAGATGTGCATGCAGGCCTTTCACAACCTGCAGCACAAATACTGTATAGATTCCATCTTGACTTTATTCATATGTTTGTCTTTTTCATGGAGAGGGGGCAGAGGTGAAGATCAGCCTTCTGTCTTACAAAAAAGACGGGTTACTTACCTGTAACCATGGTTCTTCCAGTGGTCATTCTGTGAATTCACACAATAAGGGGTTAAGTCAGCGCCTGCGCTGGTCTTCTCGGAATATTCCAGAGCTCTGCAAAGAGAAACATTGTCAATACTATCTATACTGCGCATGCTCCGCCCGCCCAATCCTCAGTTCCATTTATCCGCCACATGCTTATGCAAGGTGATCTGCAGAGACACAGTGACGGACAGTGGGGAGGACGGGCGGGTTTGTGTGAATTCACAGAATGACCACTGGAAGAACCATGGTTACAGGTAAGTAACCCGTCTTTCTTCTGCGTGGTCTTCTGTGAATGCACACAATAAGGGGTGATTAACAAGCTGGCTTACCGGCTGGTGGGACGTCACTGCAGGACAGATGCGAGGACAGCTCTCCCAAACCTTGTCTCCCTCTTGGCTCTCATGTCCAATCTATAGTGGGAGATGAAGGTGGAGGCATTTGACCACGTAGCAGTTCTGCATATATCTGGAAGGTCAATTCCGCGCAGAAGTGCTGTAGAGGAGGCCACTGCCCTTGTGGAATGGGCGCGCAGGCCTTCAGGAGGAGGTTTGTGCTGTAATTCATATGCCAATGATATCGCTGAAACAAGCCAACGGGAGACAGATGCGGAAGAGGCTGGTAAGCCCTTCTTGTGTCCAAAATAACATAGGAAAAGCTTGGGAGATAATCTGAACTCCTTAGTGCGTGCAACATAAAAGGATAGTGCCCTCCTGACGTCCAAGGAATGGAGCATGCGCTCTGTTTCATTGGTGGGCTGTGAGAAGAAGGTGGGTAGAATCAGTGGTTGATTTAAGTGAAACTCTGAAACAACCTTCGGAAGAAAGGACACGTCAGTGTGAAGAATAACCTTGTCATTGAAGAATTGTAAAAAGGGTTGATCAGCCCTCAAGGCGGCTAGTTCACTAGCACGACGAGCAGATGTAATTGCGACCAAGAATAACACTTTCAAAGACAGCAACTTTAAAGAACATGTAGCAAGTGGTTCAAAGGGAGGACGCATGAGGGCATTTAGAACCAGAGTCAAGGACCACTGGGGCATCAACGGTTTGAGAGGTGGTCTAAGATGAACAAGTCCTTTAAGGAAAGCTTTGACTGTAGGGTGAGAGAAAAGGCGTGAGGAAGGCGACTCCCTGGGTTGGAAGGACACAATGGCAGCTAAATAAACCTTCAATGTGGCAACAGACAATTTGAGGTCAAACAAGTAACGAAGAAACTGGAGTGTTGTAGAAAGAGAAGCTGGAACAGCAGATAAACCTTTGGATTCAGTAAATTTTATGAAACTCTTCCACTTATAGGCATATAAAGTAGAGGTAGAAGCCTTCTTGGATTTATCTAGGATTTCTTTGATCTGCGGGATATCCTCCACGCTGTGAGTCGAAGGGTGTGGAGATCGGGGTGAAACACAGTTCCCGCATCTTGTGTGAGGAGCGCAGGAAAGTTGGGGAGGCGCACTGAGTCCACTGCCATCTCCACTAATGTTGGGAACCAAGGCTGGCGAGGCCAGAAGGGGGTTATTAATATGGCTTCTGCTGACTGTTGGTGGAGTTGTACCAGAGTCCTCTGTATTAACGGGAACGGTGGGAAGGCATAAAGCAGGCCTTTTTTCCAAGATAGCATGAAGGCATCTCCCAATGAGTTGCGGCCTAGGCCTGCTCTGGACGCATATTGTGGACACTTCGCATTCTGGTGTGTGGCAAAAAGATCTAGAAGGGGTGCGCCCCACCGCCGACATAGTTGATGGAACACTGTCAGATTCAATTCCCCTTCGTGCATCTGATCGAGGCGGCGACTGAGTTGGTCTGCCAGAAAGTTGTCCTCCGTGGAGAGATGAACTGCTACCGGGAATATGTGGTTCTGGTAGCACCATTCCCAGAGAGTTACTGTGAGAAAAAGCAGGGATGGAGAATGTGTTCCCCCCTGCTTGTTTATATAGTACATGGCCGTGGTGTTGTCGGTGACTATCTGAACACCACGGCCACGTACTAGGGGGAAAAAAGCCCTGAGTGCCTTCAACACTGCTAGAATCTCGAGGTGGTTGATGTGGAAGGACCTCTCCTGACGGGACCACCGAGCATGTACACGATGGCGCCCACAGTGCGCTCCCCAGCCTGTGGGGCTTGCATCTGTAGTAACTTGGGCCGTAAGCCGCAGAGGCCGGAACGGGCGACCCACTTGCAGATGTGGCGGGAAGGCCCACCATTGGAGTTGCTGTACTAACTCCTTTGACACTAGAAGTCTCTTCCCTTGGTGATCCCTGAGAGGACTGAAAAGGGATAACAGCCAAATCTGTAGGGATCTGAGCTTTAGTCGAGCGTGAGCAACTGCAGGGGTCGTAGAGGACATGAGTCCTAGAAGATGTTGAGCATGTCTTGCTGAGACTGAGCGACCCGGGTGGAACTTTTGAATGGCGTTGCGAATCTTTCTTATTCGTTGACGAGGAAGAAATATGCGTCCCTTGCGCGCATCTATCTTGGCACCAATGTAGTGTACTTTCTTGGATGGACAAAGACGTGATTTCTTGAAGTTGATTGTGAGTCCTAGGCCCTTGAGGAGGCAGAGGATGAATCTGGTGTCTTTGAGGGCCCTGTGCCTGGATGGAGAGACAACCAACCAGTCGTCGATGTATGGGAATACGTGAATGCCGTTGAGTCTGAGGTAAGCCGCCACAGGGGCCATGCATTTTGTGAATGTTCGAGGCGCTGTGGCGAGGCCGAATGGAAGGGCCAAATACTGGTAGATTGTGTCCTGGAAGATGAATCTGAGAAACTTTCGATGATCTGGATGAATGGTGATGTGAAAGTAAGCGTCCTTGAGATCTATGAGGACGAACCAATGTTTCTTTTTCAGGAGGTGTGTGATGGATTCCAGTGTCACCATGCGAAATCGACGAGGATGCAGGTAAGTATTTAAGTCCCTTAGGTCGAGGATGGGTCTCATGCCGCCGTCCTTTTTGGTGACGGCAAAATATCTTGAATAGAAACCGTTGGGCATGTCTGTTCCTGGCACAGATTGAATGGCTCCCTTTGAAAGTAAACACTGAACCTCCTCCTCTAGAATAGGGTCTGACGTAGTGTATTGTACCTTCCCTAGAGGAGGATATTCTAAAAACTCTAGGCGATAGCCAAACGAAACAATTCTTAGAACCCAGGAATCGCTTGTGATATTGGACCAATTTTGAAAATATGGTTGGAGTCGTATGTCTGTGGTGCTGGGCGAAGGGTGTACTATCCAGTCAAAGATATTGCTTGTGTTTCTTTGCAGGTGGCTTGTAAGTCTGACGACGTTGCGGTGCCTGTTGAGCACGGTAAGTAGATGGAGTAGAGGAAGCTTGAGGTAAGGCGGAACGGGAGGTCTCTTTGAACTGCCGGAACTGCTGGGAGGGTTGGTTGTACTGATTAGAGGACCGTTTCCATTGGTACCTGTTAAACTTGGGTTGTGGCTGAATATAATAGGACTTAGCGGTCTTTTTTGCTTTATGTAAGTCCTCGAGATGGTTATCCGTTTTTTCACTAAAGAGACCAGAAGAGTCGAAGGGTAAATCCTCGACTTTAGCCTTCACGTCCTCAAGGATGTTGGCAGCACGTAACCAAGCGTGTCTACGCAGATTGACAGCAGTAACCAGGATTCTGGCTGCTGCTTCCACCGAATGTCTGGTTGCAATTCTTTGGTGCTTGGAAACCGTTTGCGCTTCCTCATAGGTGTTCAAAAAGGCCTGGCGCGCATCAGCAGGCAACATGTGCAAGGCTGGCAATATTTTGATCCAGAGCTGCTTTTGATATGCTCCTAGAGCAGTTTGGTAATTAGCCACCCTGAGTATGAAAGCAATCAAGGAGTAGAGTCTTCTGCCGATTAACTCAAGCTTCTTCCCCTCTTTGTTAGTGGGAATCACATGTGCCCTTCCTGATGGTTTGGTGCAGCTCGTCTCCACTATGAGGGAGTTGGGGATAGGATGTTTTAAAAGGAACTTAGCATCCTCCCCAACAATCTTATACATATTCTCAGTTCTTTTGGGTAAAGGCACTGATGTCGAAGGGTGCTCCCAGAACTCCTGGATGATCTTCAGTAGGGCAGGTAGAAAGCAAAGACTGGGAGGTGGTGAACGTTCTTTATTAATATCACCGAAGATGAGGTCTTCTTCTGGAGGCGCAGGCTCGTCAACGCGTAGCTTGAGTGTCTTTGCGAGCCTTGATAACATTTGGGCATATGAGGAAAAGTCCTCCGAAGGTGAAGAATCGTGAGGGTTGCCTGTGTCCGATTCCACTGTCTCTCCGACTGGTAACTCGTGAGGTGTAGGTGGAGGAGGTGGCTCCTCCTCCGATTCAGATTCTTGTGACGAGAAGGAAACATCATCATCAGATGACAGCTCATGACCTCTTGGTCGATGTGGAGGTGGAGAATGTGGCACAACTGTGGGCACAGGTTGCGGGGGAGGAGGAGGAGGGGGAGGTGCAGACGATGTCGACGGAACCGTAGGGAGTGGAGCAGTAGGTGGAGCTGGTAACGGAGTAGGTTTAGCGGTGTCTGCAACTCTTTTCTTATGTCGACGTCGATGCTTCCTAGGTGGAGTCGATGGCGAAGACGAGGAAGAGGAGGAGAGATAAATATATTTGATCCTCCGACGTCGATGACGACGGTCGGGCGACGTCGACGGTGAAGGAGAGTAGGAGCGGCGTCTGGAGCGACGTTTGCGCCGACGACGACGGGAGTCAGAGGAGGAGGAGTCACTCGACGTCGATCTATGACGACGTCGGGAACGCTTGCGCCCGTCTCTGTTATCTGCACGAGGTGAGACAGAGCGATCCCTCGAGCAATGCTTTCTCTTCGCCTGCTTCTTCCTCGGTGGCGAGGGAGGGTGGGGAGGCAGAGGCGATATCGATGGAGCCGGAGAAGCCCGCCCAGAAGACACAGGGCTAACTGGGGCCGAACCCAAGCTTGTTGTAGCGCGAACAAGCTGACTTGGCGTCGGAGAGGGAGCGCCAAGGGGTATAGCCGGCTCAGACTGACGAGGAGGAAGGGGGGTAGCCGCCCCCGACGCCGAGTCTCTGTCCTTCGGCAAATCCTCCAATAATGGAGAGAGAAGGTCGACCGATCCCGGCAAAGCTTGGGATACAGCGTCCTTAGCCTTCACTGCTGCCTTTGTTTTTGCCTGTTTCACAGGTTTTGCGGGGACCGCAGCCTTGGAAGCAGAGGATTTTTTCGAAGGCTTCTTAGATTTTGCAGGTACGTCTGAAGGTTTGCTGGCTACCGCGAGGCTCGGGGCGCCCTCGGAGTGGGAGGTTGAAGCGGTGGAGGGAAGCTCCATAGGGGAAGGTTGGGAGGCAGCCAGAGCTGAGTTCCACAGATGTAACTTGAGCCTCTGTTGCCGGGCTTTTAAGGCAGCCTTGGTAAAGGCTTGGCAGTGTTCGCAGTTTTGAGGCGAGTGGGATTCCCCCAAACAAAAAAGACAGGTGTCGTGCCCGTCCTGAAAAGGGATCTTACCCGAGCAAACGACACAGCGGCTGAAGGGGCCCGAGGGTGGAGGGGGCATAGGAAAGAGTGCTTGCAATGGCCGTTAGAAAGGGCGGGAAAAAACAGCGAGACTCACTAGCGGCGATAAAAGCGGCCGCTGAAGGTAACCAAGTCCGAAAGGCAAAGGAGAAGTCGTAAACGTGCAGGGGTCAAAAATCCGAGTAATCCTGGCCGAACTAGCAAGAAGCAAAAAGGCAAAGTAGAGGAGCTCTACCGAGAAGAACCATTCCACACGGCGGAGAAATGGAACTGAGGATTGGGCGGGCGGAGCATGCGCAGTATAGATAGTATTGACAATGTTTCTCTTTGCAGAGCTCTGGAATATTCCGAGAAGACCAGCGCAGGCGCTGACTTAACCCCTTATTGTGTGCATTCACAGAAGACCACGCAGAAGAAGTTGCAGTGTACTTTGCATGCCTGGTTCATTTCTTCCTGGTTTTGCTAATTTCGAGGAGAAAAGAGTAGTAAAAATATTTTAAACAAATTTAAATACATAAATTAACAAGATGCCCGTGGTGGGTCATGTGACCAGGAATGCAACCAGTACTTCATTCATTCATTCATTCTATTTGTATACTGCCACATATAGAATGCCCTAAATGGTTTGCAGCACCCTTAGACCTTAGGGCTACCCAGCCAGTACCTCCATCATCATACAGCCTCGCAGCTCAATCTTCTCATTCATTCAGCAGCTGCAACCTATGTCAAACACCTGAAAGGCGTTTGTTTTTCGGCTGAACTTGTCAGACTTCTGGGTGATACAATGCAATTACTTCCCTTTTTGTGGATCTATGTAACTTCGTTGTCCTTGTATCATTATTATTTTCCTCTGATCTTGTTGCATTCCCTAGTTCATGTCTTCATGTGATGTGCCTTACCTTGCAGATTGTAAACCTGAGGGCAGGGATTAACGCCTACACTGTAGACCCCTCTAGGAAATGTATGTATTATTTTTTTAGCATGTTTTGATATTGTATTGTTTATCTTGTTGTTAGCCGCCCAGAGTGGCCTGCTTGGCAGATGGTGTGGGGTATAAGACAGACAGACAGACAGACAGACAGACAGACAGACAGACAGACAGACAGTGCTTGGGGGCACTCTCTGAGCGATTTACAACATAACTAGGCAAGGGAGACTTTGTTTCCCCACCCCCTCATTTTACTGACCTCGGAATGATGGAAGGGCCAGTCAACATTGAGCTGGCTACCTGAATTCTTCAGGATCAAACTGTCATGAACAGAACCTTGACTGCAAATGGCCATAATTTGTCACTGCTATTTACCTGATTTCACCTGAATGCACTCATACATTGCCAACAAGATTCTGGCCATTCTTAAGCCCCAAAAAGGAACAAAACAATTCGCAGAAACTGAACTACATTCTGTTGATGACAATTACTTAAAAGGAAGCATTTTCCATGTGCAAATTACATCTGACCTATTCCTACTAGGCAGTTTCAAACAGCACATAGGGGAAAACGTAATGAAACATATTTACATAAAATTGAGCCTGCAAAACACACACACACACACACACACACACACAGAGAGAGAGAGAGAGAGAGAGAGAGAGAAACTTTCCTCATTACAATTACAGTTGACAGGCTACTACATAGTGTTTTGGTGTTTTTGTTTAACTATACTTCTTTTCCTTGTTTTTCCTTTTTTTAATTTGAAGAAACTGATAATTGCATTCTGTTTCTGATAAAAACAAACCACACTGGAATGTAATTAACTTCTCTAAATACTGCCATTCCTTATATCCTTGAATTAAAAGTTATGTTTTTCCTTAACCTTAAAACAGCATTTTACAGCATTTTGAAACCAACACTCACTTTCCTCTCTCTCTCTCTCTCTCTCTCTCTCTCTCTCTCTCTCTCTCTCTCTCTATATATATATATATATATATATATATATCTATACATATCTATATCTATATATATCTATCTATATCTATATCTATATATCTATATCTATATATATCTATATATATCTATATATATCTATATCTATATCTATATCTATATCTATATCTATATCTATATCTATATATATATATATATATAAACGATGTTTCCTATGGGAGATTTTCGTTTGACGACAATTAGGTCCGTGCTTTGCGAACCGTTTGTTCGCAAGACGATGATTTTTCCAGCTGATTGTTGGGTTCCTAAAATGGCTGCCCTGTTTTCCCGACCTATGCTTCACAGGGCAGCCATTTTAACAGCTGATCGGCGCTCGGAAAATGGCTTCCCTATGGGCGATCTTCGCTGGACGACGAGGTAATTTCCCCATTGGAACGCATTAAATGGGTTTCAATGCATTCCAATGAGGAAACTGCTTTCGCTGGACAGCGATTTCAGGGGAACGAATTATCGTGGTGCAGGGCATCACTGTAATTACTTGCAAAGGAAGTGTTACTCTGTTGCAGCAGAAACAACAAAGAGTGGTATGCTATGAAGACTAATAAATTTATCACAGCAGGAGCTTTCATGGTCTACAGCTCAGTTCACTAGATGTACGAATTGTATTCTAAGTAATGTGCATGTCTAATAATTTACAGTAAATTATGGATGTACTTGTCACTGTCAGCACTTCCTGTATTCAATTTTGCTCTTACACGTCTGCAATTCCACTTTCAAACTTATGTGCAACATGAGCTAGCTGAACCCATTTCTAGAAAGGTTTGATCTGACCATGGTGACACATCCCAGCTTGATTACTGCAATGCTGTCTATGTGGGGCTGCCTATGGAAATGTCAGGAAACTTTGGCAAGTCGAAAACACAGAAGCCAGATGGCTGAGACGGGTTACTGGGATCACATAATCCCCCTGTCACAACCACTCCACTGGCTGCTGATTTGTTTCTTGGCTGAATTCAAAGTGTTGCTTCTAACCTATAAAGCCCTAAACAATTTGGGCCCAAGCTGTCTCAAGGACCACATCTCCCTTTATTAATCTGCTCAAATGTTAAGTCATCAGGAGAGGCCTTTTTCTTCACAGGTATGTTTGGTGGAGATATGAGACATGGCCTTCTCTGTTGTTGCTCCCAGACCTCGGAACTCCTTCCCACAGGAGGCTAAACTAGCCCCATCTTTGCTGTCCTTTCACAAGCAAAACCTCTTCAGGCAGGATTTTCCTTAGTGACTAGCTATCTGAGAGTGGTTTTTAAGTGGATTGTTGTGCCTTGTTGCCTCCAAATGTGTTTTTAGTATTGATTTTATTTACTGTATACAAATGTTCTAAAATAACGAAACAAATATTATACAGTGGACCCTCGACTTACGGAATTAATCCGTATTAGAACGGTGGCCACAGGTCGTAAAGTCCGTAGGTTGAGGGTCCATTTCCCATAGGAATGCATTAAAAAAACATTTAATCCATTCCAGCCAAAGGGGAAAAAAATCCCAGGCTTCCAAAGCTACGCCCACTGCCCTCTGTCCCTGCTGCCCTCTGCCTGCGGGGACAGGAGGCAGAGGGCACTGGGGACAGGAGACAGAGGGCAGCCGGTGCAACTTTGGAAGCCCGGGAAGCCAAAAGCCGCTCTGTGTCCGCTGCTGGCTTTCAGCTTCCCGGGCTTCCAAACCCCCTCCGCTGCCCTCTGTCTCCTGTCGCCCGCTGCCGGCTTTCGGCTTCCTGGGCTTCAAAAAACCCCAGAGTTTACAAACCCACTCCTCATAACTCCCACATCACCAAATCCTAAAGAGGTTAGGATTTCCCCTTAGAATGAATCTAGGTTAGCCCCATACAAACCAGACTTCCTGGTTTGTTTCGAAGTCAAAAGCTCGGAGTAGCACTGAATAACATAGTAAGCATTTGTTTCCTGGATAGTTTAGCTTCTTATGCTGCAAAACCAAGGACAAATGGGCTCTTTCACAATTGGTTAATATTCTGTAATACAGGACAACAACACAGAGCTCTTGTCTTCTCAAAGGATTTCACAGTCTGGATCCGATGGTTGTTGTAGGTTTTTCGGGTTGTTTGGCCGTGTTCTGGACGTTTGGCAAACTCTTGGTTTGGCAAATTAGGGTGGATACAAATCAGTGTGTTTTTTTAAAAATCAAATTGATTTAAACCACTATTTAAATTTTAAAACGATTTTTATTTTGTATCATCAAAAAAATCTGATTTTTAATTTAAACAGTGATGTCAATGCACCGATTTACACCAACACCAGTGCAAATGTTATCAGTGGAGTTGCAGATTTAACCTGAGGGATGAGCAACTATTGCCCAATGGACTGAGAATCCCTTACCAATGACTATGCTACTAGAGCACATGGGAGATGTAGGTCAACAGAATCTGGAGGGCCATTGTTACCTCTGCCTTGCATTAACTGAAGTACTGAGTTAAAATTCAAGCATCTCACTGCTGCTTATGAGACCAGCCTCACAAGCTAACAAATAAAAGATTACTAAATATTTCAAATATCTAAAGAAGATTACTAATCACTGCAAATTAAGCAGCATACAAGATCTGTGCTTGCGACTTCCGGAAGGAAGCACACTAGGGGCTTCATTGTCAAATGAGAAGTGTAGTACATTTTGTTCTTAATTGCACATAAATTACTGTGATTATTCTATTGCTGGAAAAATGCATTTATCTGTTAACACCTTGGAGAAGCAAAGGAGCAAAGGAATTTATGCATTACATCCAAGAACAATGCTGAACAAAGGAATTTATGTATGCCACATAAGATGTACTGTATTTACGAGTAATGGAGGAAAAATCAAAAGGCCTACAATAAATCTTTAATCTTGAGAAAATCAAAATAATCTATGCACTTGCCAAGTTTTTAAAGTGGGACACGCTGCATTTGAAACATGAATTTTTTACATTTGCATGCACTTCATTTGCATGCACTTCCACACTCTGTGATCTTATGACACTCTCTTAGAATCATTGAATAATTGAATGGAGTGGGCCTATACAGCCATCACGTCCAACCCACCACTGAATGTAGAAATACAAATCAAAGGATATCTGCTAGGAAATTGTCCAATTTTCTCTTGAATGCCTCCAGTGTTGGAGTACCCACCACCTCTTGAGGTAGCTTGTCGCACTGTTCTAACAGTTAGGAAGTTTTTCCTGGTATTCAACCGAAATCAGTCTTCCTCTAACTTGAGTCAACTGTTGTGTATCCTGCACTCAGAGATGACTGAGAACAGACCCTGCCCCTCCTCTGTATGACAGGCTTTCAAGTCTTGTACTGAATCAGATAATTCATCCTCTTTTTTTTTAGCACCATCAACCCTGACCGGAGTTTGGATACGTTATTGTTGGCACTAGCAATCTAATGCTAAAAGGCTAAAGAAATTTAATTCATTAATGTTAATCTGACGAGTGTTTTTATAACACTGATCTGTCAATTAATCTATTAATTAATCTGCTAATAAATCCATTACTTTATCAAGTCATTAAATTTTAAATTATAATTCAAAATTACTAGGGACAGCCAGTTAACAAACTAAAGTAATGAGAAATGTTCACCAGTACTCTAAAAGTACACCGTTCACCATCAGGCCTAAATCAAATATTGTACTGGCAGAAGTACTTTCTTGTTTCCTCTCCTCTCTGCAACCCCAAAACTGATGATTTGGAGGATACAGATGGAGATCAGAACTTAGAAATGTTATTTTTGGACTGCAGCCCTCAGAATCCTCTAGTTTAAAATAGCATCTCCAGGCTCTCAGGTGAACTTAGTTGGCAACCCTGTTTCTACTGGATTCTGCTGTGCCGCTACTGGATGATGCCCTTCATGATTAAAGCAACAAATTTTAATACCATTACTGAAAATGTTAAGGGTTGTGGATAGTAAACCCATTTTATAACAAATTATTTCCAAAGTCTGACTTGTAGTGGCTGTCCAGGGTTACAAACCAGAAATCTTTTGCAGACATACCTCCCACTGACCCTTTTGATTAAAAATGCTGAGGACAGAATGTGTGATCTTTTATTATTTATTGTTTCCGCTTATATACCACTACATAGCGCTTGGAGCATCCTCTGGGCAGTTTAGAACATAATTAGACAAAGAATGCAATACCCCCTTCCCTCCCCCCTGCCCCAGGTGAGCTGGGTACTCATTTTACCAATCTTGGAAGGATGAAAGGCTGAGTCAGTTTTGAGCCAGCTACCTGAACCCGTCATGATCAAACTGAGGTCACGAGCAGAGGCTTGACTGCAGTACTGCAATTTAACCACTGTGCCATAGGGCTCGATTTACACAGAAAAGTTTGGTGCTCAAGAAATGAACTATATATAGCCAGTCCCTAAAGATACCAAACACAGTTAATGTTTTAGAACAAATGATAAATTATAAAGAAGAAACACCCTGAAAAGTTGTACTGTGCCCCATGACGCACAACAAATAGACTCATTATTGTCTATTACTTCTTCTTTACAGCCTTCCTTGATGTTGTCTCTTTGCAATAACATGGTGGAAATCAAGATATTCAGTATCTCTTCTATGGATCTAAAATCACTGTAATCCATACAGGCCTTATTACATGGAGAACAGAAGACAACAGTCTGGTTCTCATACACAAACAGAATCATAATACTGGAACAGAACAGATGATTTCCCAAATCAGATCATCGCAGTATGAGCATAAGTAAGCAGAAGAGGGTATCTACAGTACTTGTGGAGTTTCATGTGAAAACAAATATTCTCAGGGTGACACAATGAACAACATACCAGTAACCCACATCCAAAACAGCTGATGTTGGGTGGGTTGCAACCACAGTCAATGTAAGTTCACTACAAACAAGCAAACGTCTAACAAACACACACTGTGAAGCAAGGAGACAACACACTCACATCATGCATATTCCACATATGGAACTCACTGCCACAGGATTTTCAGATGGCAAGTAGCCATCCTTGTTTTTCAAAGTAACCATTGGATAAACAGATGGGAGGTTCGTGTATCCATAGCTACCTCTAGCAAAGCGGCAGCCGCAAATGTTGCTCAATCACACTTACTTAATTCCCATGTGTGCTGCCACAGCTGTGTGGTGGATGGGGTTTCTTCGAGACTGCTGACAGCTCATTATACAGAAACTGGTATGTGTCACAGAGCTGCCCTGGAACCCCAGCACTGGGACAAATCCTGCGCCGGCAGTAGCCTCTGTCTCCCTACAGCTACGGCTGTCACTTCACATCCCACTGCCTGTTTGCATCCATTTACTTAACAGCCCTGGCCCTGAAGAGGAAGGCAGTCATGGTTCAGCTTTAATAGAGGCAGGAAAGAGAGATGGATGGGCAAATGTCAGCGACAGGAAAAGCAAGCCTCGCCACAGATTCCTTACCTGGAGGGAGGAAGTTCTTCTGAGAAACCACCTGGCATCGTCAAGATGCTTCAGGGTAGGTTACAGGGTTTGCTAACTCCAACCTCTTTAATGTATAGGAGAGCCAAGAAGGAAGTCATCATATCACAGAAATCAGTTTTACAGCCAACACAGACATGAGGAGTAATGAGACAGCTGGCTATTGCCAATACTACACGTATAGTTTAAATGCAATCATCAATAAGTGCATGTTAGAATCACTCTGCCTACGAGCACAACAACTTCACTTCCCGCCCATTTTCCTTCCATTTTAGGATGTGCAATCTGCCGGCATGCCTGTTTACTAAAAAGCTCCATATCCGAAGCAGTAATTAGCAACCAACATTTGGAATAAAATTCAATTGAGGAACCAAATCCGCACCACTGCAAACTGTCACAGCAGAGAAGAACCACCTATTTTTCAAATCAACATGAAAGGAAAAGGGGGGGGCAGCCTTTCAGCATGCTTATCGTGTCATCTAGCATGATATTTGATCACTTCGTCAAAGGGGAGGAATGAAAAACATCAGAGAATTGTGAGGAAGTCAATAATGGCAGTTGAATGACGCATTTATGGGTTCTGATGGATGCCTTCACCCCATGGTGATTAATCCACATTGAAGCTGCTAACTGAGACGTGACCAGCAGAGGAGGAATTATTCTGGTCCCACATGCTAGCGTAAATGAGAGAGACCCAACATTACTCAAGTGTCAAAGAAACGCTAACAATCTCTGGATGCACCAAGTGCTACATAGAGAGAACGATAAATGAACAACTGCAGTACCTTTTCCCCACACTGTTGAGAGAGTTGGCCAGATTCCGAGCTGCGAGAGATTTTCTCCTTGACAGCTTCTTGGTGCTGCTGCTGTCAACAGTGTTGTTATCGTCCTTCTTCTGTGCACTCCCTCCTTTACTGTTGAGGTCCCTTAACACATTGTAATTAATTTTACTTGAGATCTTCTTCTGTTCCAGCATCTTTTCAATTGCTTCTCCTGCTGTGCTGGCCTGGATCAACTCCCGTTTCTTTGCCGATTTCTTGGGCTTAAGTGAAACATAAAAGGGGCAGTCAGAATAATTTTACTGAGTTCAAAAGCTGTTGTGCAGTTTGCCAGAAACTTAGGAAGTTGCCTTATCATGACAAAGATCACCAGCCCCTCTAGTCTAATATTGTTAAAATCTGACTGGCAGTGGCTTTCAGAATGTTTTCTTCGCGCTACAAGGAGATACCTAGTGTTTTCAGCTGCTCTCCCATCCAATTATTCGCCAGGCCTGACCCTGCAGAGCTTCCAAAATCAGATGAGATCAGTATGTTCAAGGTGGTCCCCTTGCCAATTAGGAATTTAATCATCATGATTCACATGGGAGCTAGCTGCATGAGAAATTGGTAGGTGGCACAGTTAGACTGGAGCAGGAAATCTATTAGTTCCTTAGGACTAATTTGCAGAGAAGAAATACAACCATGATGGCAGCAGTGACAGGAGAAAGGGTGACAAGCAAGGAAAAGAGGAGGGGGAGAAGGAAGAAGGAAAAGTGGTGGTGAAGGAGAAAGGAAGAAGTTAGGTGAGCGGGCTGGTAGGAGAGGGGTGACAGCAGTGATGGTAGGGAAAGCACAACCATCTTCTGTTTCATCAATCACTTTTGGTGCTAATTAATTTTATGCTGGAAAATCAATTCTGACTTATGGCAACATTTGCCAGGATTTCTGAAGTATAACGTCCTCAGAAGAAATTTACCATTCCCTTCTTTGGGGGCACTCTAGGACTGCTTGCCCAAGGCTACACAGGCTGGCTCTTCACTCGGGAGACACAATGGAAAATTGAACTCCCAATCGCCAGCTCTACAGCCAGTGACAATCTTTTCAGCTTGCAAATCTAAGACGGTTCCTCCTCCACGCCAATATTTCTCATGCTTTATTCCTATAGATTAGACTGGTCCCAGATATAGAGAAATGGTTCTAATGGGTACCTTTTATAAATTGTAAATATGAAAAAGAAAGAGAAAGAAAAGGAATTTACATTCTTGTTTAAAAAATATAATGCGACCCCTCTGACTCTGCCACCAAAAGAATCAGATATAAAAACTCACTAGAAGTCTAAGTGCTGCTGCTGATAGAACGGAATAAAAATACCAAGTGGCATTACGTTCATTGCTACAGCAAGCAGCTCTAGGGATACAACTGTAGTTTAAGTTAAAGTACAGAGCTGTGTTCCAGAATTCCCACAGGACAGCTGCTCTACGGCTCAACGGAGGCAGCCAAGTGGAACACATGGCATTGGGACTCTGCCAGTTAATGGGCTTGGGTTAATGCAAGCCTCTGTGAAATCACATGTGCTAATCCAAGCAATAAGGTCAGAAAGCCACACACACTAAAGTGAAGGAAGCAGTACAGATGTCGGAAGCTGTTCTGCACTGACTCCAATCAATGGTGCATCTGACTTGGTACTGTCTAGGAAAGATTTATAAGATCTGAAACCAGAGTATTGTATTGTCTGTGACAGCGTTCTCAACCTGGTGTCCTCAAGAGGTATTGGACTATGACACTCAGCATCTCCAGCCATTAAAGAGGAGTTGCACCGCTGTCTACCTGGAAAGCACAATTTAGGAAAGACTAACCCATACACAGGATGTCTTAGGATTTTAGAGAGGAATCCTTTCCAGCCCTACCTGCAGGCATCGGGAAGAACATGAAATAGTCTACATGCCAAGCTGTTGCTGAGCTTCAGCTCTGCTTTCTGTATATAAAAACTGCAGGGCCAGAGTGAACAACACAAAGATTTTGTGTGAAGCTAAATGAAAAATTCTGAGCTGTTGGAGGAAGATTCACGATTCCTCTCTCCACCTCTGTAAAGCCCTGGAGACATGATATTTAATCATGCCTATACAGTACAAATGCTCCAAAAGAAAACCCTATCTCGGCGCCACTCTCACCTCTCGGCTCGCAAGGTGAGAAGCAGATCTCAGCACAGCCCTCTTTCATGCCTTGCGATTCTAGGAGTGGAGCTTAGCTCAGGAAGCTAGACTCCAGTTTCATCATGCATTTGGAATATGGGCCAGAATTGGAGGTGGGGGAAACACCGCACTAACAAGACTGATGTCTGCATTAGGATTCTGGCCATTTGCCTCATCTCACTGGCATTAGATTGCAGGAGATGCATTCTAGGGATCTGGGGCCAACCCTGCTCTCCATGCCAGATTTAGAAATAATGGATTTAGGCATTTGTTCCAGAACTGTTTCTCTTCTGTTCCAGAACAGATAATGAGCCAGAGTCAGAAATAACTTTTCTGCTTTTATTTCTAACCCATGTCCCAAGTGGTTGTACGATCTTGGGAAAAGAGCAGTGCATTCACCTCAACTGAGGCTGGAAAACGATAAAACAAGATGCAAGTGAAGGAGTGGTTTCCTATACACTTTCAAGAACAGGAGTTTCCCTTTTTAATGGACAATTGCAAGCTCAGCAGGGACTTCAGAGGGGCAAAGAAATCAGGCAAGGTATAAAATGCAACATGTAAACCATATTGTGCCCTGCCTTCATCAACATCTGTAGGGAAAAAATAGTTCATAATTCAAATTCTTCTCAGCTCATTCTATGAGGCACTAACATAGAAAGAGTGGTACTTTAAGCAAAGAAGAATGAAACCAGATGTTCCCAATAAGTGTCATCAAAAATAGCAGCTGTATATCTCTTCCTTCTCCCTAACACATCTGGTGGCATAAAATGTGAAATACAACCCCAGATGGCTAAAAGGTTGCAGCCAATCAAATAAGGTAGGATGGGAAACAAATAAGGTTGGCCTAAATCCATATGCAGAATACATCATGGGAAAGGCAGGACTGGATGAATCCCAAACCGGAATTAAGATTGCCAGAAGAAATATCAACAGCCTCAGATATGCAGATGATGCCATTCTGATGGCAGAAAGTGAGGAGGAAGTAAAGAACCTCTTAATGAGGGCGAAAGAGGAGAGCGCCAAAAATGGTGTGAAGCTCAACTTCAAAAGAACTAGGATCATGGCCATTGGTCCCATCACCTCCTGGCAAAAGAGAAGGGGAAGATATGGGGGCAGTTACAGATTTTACTTTCTTGGGCTCCATGATCACTGCTCTCATGAGAAGAGAAGACTCCTTGGAAAAAACCTTGATGTTAGGAAAGTGCGACGGCAAGAGGAGAAGGGGACGACCAAAGATGAGATGGCTGGACAGTGTCTGCGAAGCAACCAACATGAATTTGATACAACTCCGGGAGGCAGTGGAAGATAGGAGGGCCTGGCGTGCTCTGGTCCATGGGGTCACAAAGAGTCAGACACGACTAAACGACTAAACGAACGAATGATCACTGCAGATGGGACAGCAGCCATGAAATTAAAAGACGCCTGCTTCTTGGGAGGAAAGCGATGACAAACATCGACAGCATCTTAAAAAGCAGAGACATCACCTTGCCAACAAAGGTCCACATAGTCAAGGCTATGTTTTTTCCTGTAGTGATGTATGGAAGTCAGAGCTGGACCATAAAGAAGGCTGACTGCCGCCTAGAGTGGTCACAATTGACTAGATAGGCGGGGTATAAATGAAATAAATAAATAAATTGATGCTTTTGAATTGTGGTGCTGGAGGAGTCCCCTGGACTGCAAGGAGAACACACTTATCCATTTTGAAGGAAATCAACCCTGAGTGCTTACTGGAAGGACAGATTCTGAAGCTGAGGCTTCAATCCTTTGGCCATCTCATGAGAAGAGAAGACTCCCTGGAAAAGACCCTGATGTTGGGAAAGTGTGAAGGCAAGAGGAGAAGGGGACGACAAAGGATGAGATGGATGGACAGGGTCATCGAAGCGCCCAACATGAATTTGACCCAACTCTAGGACGCAGTGGAAGACAGGAGGGCCTGGTGTGCTCTGGTCCATGGGGTCACGAAGAGTCAGGCACGACCTAACGACTAAACAACAACAACAACAACAACAAAATCCAACTACCAATCGCAACCAGAGTAGATCTACTGAATCAGTGGGTTTTACATAATGTTGACTTTCCAAACAGGCAGTTGATACAATGGATCTACTCTAGTGGGGACTAATGACTGCATTTAGACCAGTGAGAGAGCATAATTACTGGTAAGACAGAGAATATGAGGGCCTTGATTCAGGCAGCACCTAAGCATCCATCATAACACAAGATTCATTGAGCGCATCCTGAAAATCTGCATTCTCCTAACATGAAATGGGAATATCTACTTGGTGTTAGACAACTGGACATCCAACACCAACCCAGATCTCCACAACCCAAATATAACAAGGGACTCTAACCCAGGACATAACTTTCATGTCAAAGCCGATGCCATGTTGATAAACAGGGAAGGTTAAGGTACCTGAAACATTGGTAAGGAAATAAGCAGAATAATTATTTCTGGCTCTAGCTAAATGTCCACTCCAGAACTGAACAGAAACAAGTAATATCAGGCAGAGCTTTAGCCAATGAGCATAAGGCTTGCTGTCTAAAAGCTAAATTTTTGTTATATGACAAGTAATATACAATGGCAGGGTGTGTTACTCTCCTAAACCTTATTACACAGCAAGATAAGACTGAATCCTGTCTGCCTAGCATAAGTCACCTAATATATCCCAGGAGCATAGAATATCTGAAGCAAAGGAGCCCAGAAATATTATTTGCTTATTCTGAAATCGTTATTTACCTTATGTTCTTTATAAATCCCAAGTTCTTTCTCTTTTGCTATCCTTGCTTCTTTTTCTGCAATAAGAGAGATGGAAAAATAGCATGAAAGGCCAACTCAAATCCAGGCAATATTTTAGAACTGTGGTTCCCTATTTTTTGCATCTTGCAACTCTTTCTGTCAAGGAAACCAGAGTTCTTTGTTATCATAAGAGAAACATAAAGTCCACTTTTTCAGAGAAAGATGTTTACGCATTTGCAGGCATTCTGATATTCACAATACTGTACATTGGTAGGCAGGGGTAGTGGGATCAAGTAAAACTCTAAGTGGTCCAAAGATAATACTAATGCACAAAGATGTCAGACCGATAGTCCATGGGAGGTAGTTTTGATAAGAGATGGTACACCAAACTTGAAGTCAAAGATACGGATGAAGGGAAAGTAAATTTCAAGTAATTGCTACCTATCTGAGCTACCTACAGTCCCACTCACTAGTGCATGTTGAGAACCAAGGTTTTATCAGACAGCTGAACTTTTTTGTTATTTATCTGAGGAAGCCAGCTGAAGGGGAACTGCATACACTGTAAGTGCCACTCTGCCAGCTGTGGAGCCTGGAGGCGTGGGGAAGCAGCTGCTGACATAAGAGAATTTAAGCTGCCAGATGGTGCAAAATGCAAGGACAGATGTTCTGCCAGGAATAATGGGGAGGAATGGGGCATATTGGGGCTGACTTACCTGCTCACCTGACTTATCCCCTGATGGAGGTCTCAACTCTACCAACCCTGGAGTTGGCACAACCAATTTCCTGCCACTGATCACAATGCAAGGTGATGGTGGTGGGCCAAGAAAAGCATGGCAGTCCTGCTGTTTGTCCTAGCCAGAGCAAACTAAAGAGGCTTCTAAAATGGCAATAGTTCTGAGAAGAAACTTACACCCTGTTATAGGACTGATGTAGCCACAAGTGGGTTCATTAGCCCACCAATTATGGGGATCCTATGTATGTCACTGAGTTCCATCATGGAAGAAAGGTGGAAATTTTTAATTTTTATTTATATATAGATGGCATGGACACCCCGTGTGATGTAGTCGACAGAGTAACGGAATAGGACTCTAGTCAAAACATAAGAAAAATTAAAAATAAAGAAGACAAAGACACTGTGGCACCTTGAAGACTAACTGCTGTATTTTAATGTAGCTTTCGTGGACAAGACTGCTTCCTCAGACCTAAAAATGAATCAGTCCCTCATAAAAGGTTGGTATCAAATATTGTTAAAAATAAAGGCTCCACAGCCACCAGAAAAGATCCCTCAAGTATTTTGCTTACCTTTCTGTTCCTTCAAATAGTCAGCATTTTCCTTCATCCATAGTTCTGCTTTTATTTTGGCTTCTGAATCATTAAGTATGTACTAGAAAGATAAACAAAAACACATTGCTTTCAACAGCTGGAATGGGACTAGCATACAGTCTCACAGCTTGTATGCTGGTCTCCTCAATTCCTTCTTCCCTTGTCTGCCTCCTTTCCAAGAACTGTCCACTCACCTAGATGGGACTTCCTGAGTAGAACAAGGACGGAAGTGACAGAAGATGTAAAAGAAAGAGGTGCAAAAGAGATTTTGGAGTTGCAAGGAAAAAAAAGAGAAGAGAAACCACATAGGCATAATTTCCCCAAGAAGAGTATGAGAAGAGTATGACAGAAGAGCAATAAGGCACAGCAAACACACACACACACACACACATGTCCTCAATGTCTCCTCAACAAGGCTCCCCGGTAACACTATTTCTAGAGTTTTGTGAAACACAGTTACTTAATAATCTTTCAAAGGGGATTTCAAGAAAGAACCCCCACCATCAAACTCTTGAAAGTTAACTGTTCATAGTATAGGTGACACACCCTCCTTCAACAACACTCATTTAAGGCAGCACATCTGCTTCCCTTTCCACTGAGTCACAACAGACTGAACCACTGTGTATACACATGTATATAATGTGTTTGTAGCAATCCTGAGTATCCCCCTTGATAGCATTCTGATAACAACAAAGAATCTTGCACCACCTTAAAGACTGGCAAGCTTTACTCGGCATACAGTTTTGTAGACTCTCGCACTGGAAGTTCATAGGTGCATCATCCTGCTTCCAGTGAAGTGCACTTTAGCCCATGAATGTTTATGTCCAATAAGACTACTCAGTTTTTAAGATGCCATTAAGACTGCTGATATTGCTACAGAAAACTAACAATACTATGTTACTCACTCCTTCCCCACCTCCACCGTGGAAATCCAGAATAAACAATCCATACATACACAGGAATAGACAGTTTATTGCATTTGGTAGGTTGCCTGCTCTTCTATTAAGCTTTGCACCTGCTCTTGTGTGCCAGGATTTCCACCTAACCCTAGCTGTTTCTTTTTTGCAACCACTGTTCTACAGCCATACTACTGGCAGCACTGAAACTACCACCACTAATGATCATGACAATGACTTCAATTATCATCATCATAATATAAATCAAAAACAGAAGACAGCAGGAAAAGAGGAAGACCAAACTTGAGATGGATTGAGTCCATAAAGAAAGTTTCATAAGACTTGAGCAGTTATTAATAATAAGATTTTTGAAAGTCACTGATTTATGGGATCACTGTTACGTCAGAAGCAACCTGATGGCACATAGCAACAAAATAAATAATTAACCATGCTGCATCCCCAGATTAGAACACTTTAATAATGTATTTTAAATTCCAGAGTAAAAACAAAAAAAAATCCTATTCCTTTATAACATCTTACATATTTAACAGAGCCACATGCCTAAAGAGATAATTATGGTGACGGGAGGGGTGTCTTACCATATCTATTTCACTGTCATCAATTCCACTTAGATCCAATTCACCATCTCCAGAATTTTCATCTAAACAGAAGCAAAGTAAATGTTAATTAGGGTGTGCAATTTATTCTGAACCAACTCTGATTTAAACCCTGGCTTTAATCATCTCAGAAATGCATTTTTTTTCCCGATAACTGGTTTGTGAACAAAGCAATCTTTCAGGGGACAGGACCCATCTAAATTTAAAAGGAAGAAAAGAAGAGGGGGTTTCCCCTAATCACACTTATTTTTAAATTGTTCCTTGTGTGAACACAAATTGTCCCTGCAGTTAATTAGTGTGACAAATAGACACCGGCAAGGCTCCCTCCACCCTTATCTCCCTGGCAATCACTGTTAATATGATTCCATGGCAAACACTCAATTAAGTGCAAAGAGAAGGAATGAGAGGTTAGGAACTTTTAAATGCTCCTAAGTCAAGGACATGAAACCCTGGAACAGCTGCTGCCCTCATCTATGCAAGTGATGAATGCTACTGTAAATACACTTAAATCACCAAGCATCTGTTTTGCTTTTTGCAAGGCTGCTGAAGGTACAAACATGTAGGAGATGATGTAGACAGCTCAGTAAGAGATCAGCAAGTGGGGAGGGTTATCTTAACTGGGCTCACGCTTCTACCTCTGCACAGGCCAACCACATGGCCCAATACAGCACAGTCTCAAAGGAAAGACATGATAGAGGTGTGTAAAATTTTGCATTAGAGGGACAAAGTAGATAGTGAGAACTTTTACTCCCTCTTTCATAATGCTAGTACTGACTGAGTTAGGTATCTGGCTGCAGAACCAGAAGTTGGGAGTTTAGTTCTCCACTGTGCATTCCAAAAGAGCCAGCCTGTGTGGCCTTGGGCAAATTCCATGGTCCCAAGACACCCCCAGAAGAAGGGAATGGTAAACTACTTCTGAGGACTCTATACAGTACCTAGAAAATCCTGGAAAGGTTTGCCATAAGTCAGAATTAATGCTACACGATGATTATTTATAATACTAGAACAGGGGTCTCCAAACTATGGCCCGTGGGCCACATTCAGACCACCTTGCCATTTTACCAGGCCCGTTCCCGATCGTGCATACTGTCAAAGGTTTGGAGACCCCTGTACTAGAACGTAACAGGTTCATCCTCTGAAGCAGAATGGTTGGAGATTTAACACAGATAAAAGAAACTGCTTCTTACCACACAGAATTAGTGTGGAATTCACTGACACAAGATGCCATGGTGGTTGGTGATCTGGATGATTTTAAGAAGTAATTAGATAACTGTATGGACCACTGACCCCCACAATGTCCACGGGGTGAGGGAGCACTCACTCACTCCAAGCTATTCTGCATATATTTGGCATTTTATTGCACACAAGCAGACACAGTGACCAGAATCCTGTTATGTAGGTGGCATTAAGTCAAATGGCACAAATCATAGACGCGAACTGTTGCTATTTAACTCTAACGTTATATTCTTCGGGGCGCACAACTGGAATGCTACATAAGCAATAGGTTTCTGGCCACCATGTTATGTTATGAAAACTATGCAATTGATACGGTATGAAAATTAGGATGATGTACCCTAATGGTAATTACCCAAATTAACCAAAATAATTTCTGCAGAACTTTCTTTTCAGTCACTGTAGTCATTATATTAATGCCAGCACTGGATTGAGGTGTGCCTGCTATACATCAGCTGTTGAGGAACATGGGATGAAGGGCGCAGTTGCACCCATGTCCGGCTGGCACTGAGGGCCGTTGTATGAACATAATGTTCAACTAGATGAGTAAGTAGAGCTGCTCTTACATTCCTATGAAATGTAGGTAATCCATGTCTAGTTTTCAGCTCCATGATATTGTGGTGAAAGTGGGAGCTTTGGTTCCCCATCCTACTTCTCAGGTCTTGTCATCTGCACCTCTCTCTCCCTTGAGTGTTTCTACTTGGAATCCTGTTCTTTATAACAGCCAAAGAACAAGGGATGAAGAGACTACTTCAGGATTGTAGTAGATAGCCTAAAGATTTATGGTTTTCAGGTTGCAATCTGCCAGAATTCTATAAAAATGGGGGTTGGAGCCAGCCAATCAATCAATCAATCAATCAATCCATCAATCCATCCATCCATCCATCCATCCATCCATCCATCCATCCATCCATCCATCCATCCATCCATCCATCCATCCATCCAAAACAGTAACTATGATTTACATGTATAATATATATCAGTTTTGGTGCCACTTTAAATGTAATGACTCCATTCTATGGGATTTATAGTTTGGCAATAACCTTGCTATAGGTATCCAGTGTGGTGTAGTGCAGTAGTCCCCAACCTTTTATAAACCGTGGACCGGGGTCCATACGCGGGGGGGCGGGGATGCACACATGCGCATGCGTGGGTGAGCGGGGCATGCTTGCGTGGATTGGCAGGGCACCCTCGCGGCAGGGCAAGCCACCTCTACGTGTGTGGGGGCAAGCCGTGGGGGGCATGTACGTGAAGGTGTGCATGCGGGGAGGCAGGAGATCTGTTTCTGCGGCCTGGTCCTGCCAAAGCCACAGCCTGCTAGCGGGCCGCGGACCAGGAGTTGGGGACCTCTGGTGTAGTGGATAGAGTGACAGATTAAGACTCTGGAGACCAGGATCTGAATCACTGCTCAGCTATAGAAAATCACTGGGGGAATGGAATAGATAAAATGTCTCTGTAAATACCTCTCTTACCTTGAAAGCTGTATTAGGGTCGCTTGAAGTAGATTCTGACTTGACAGCACATAACAACAACAACCCCCAGTTATAGTTTTGGGGAGTGCATGAGCACTCTGTAGCACAGCATTACCTCATCAAACTCCAGATTGCAGGATGCTGTACAATGCAGCCTTAATACGTAAAGTGGTATCAAAGTGATGTAATTATACACTGCAGATATACAATATATTAAGGGGCAGGGAGTGAGCTGAGGGTCACAAAATGGAAGAGGCCTGATGGCCAGTGACCTAGTTGTCTTGAGAGAGTTAAGTCAGAGAAACCAAAAGCTGAGGGGGTAGATTAACAACAGGCTGAAAAGTGGAGGCACTCACTAAATTATAATAGCTGCCTGGGGAGTATAAGCAGAGTAGCCTGAGGAAGGGCATGCACCAAAAATTGTGCCAGTGGGCTTCCCCGTTGCCAGGGAAGAACATGGGTGCCTATAAATCTGAGCCTCGTGGCGCAGTGGTTAAAACGCTGTACTGCAGCTAAAACTGTGCTCACGACCTGGGGTTCAAATCCCAGGTAGCCGGCTCAAGGTTGACTCAGCCTTCCATCCTTCCGAGGTCGGTAAAATGAGTACCCAGCTTGCTGGGGGGGCAATGTGTAGCCTGTATAATTAAAAATTGTAAACCGCCCGGAGAGTGCTTGTAGCACTATGGGGCGGTATATAAGTCCAATAAATAAATAAATAAATAAATCTCCCCAGGAGCCTTAAGCTTGATGCATCTTACAAGTGAAGGAACAGGCTTAATTCATGGGGCCATGTTTTTACATGGATGCTAACCCAGACATTTTGTAAACTTTATCATTACATTCTCTTGGGACCACACCAGACAACACATCTTTGCTGCAGGCTGTTTTTATGATAATATATTGACTGAAAATGCCTCTGGAAAAGGTTTTTAATGGCATATTTTAGTCATGACTTTTACTGATGACTCAGCAAACACTGCATCTTGTTGCACAGCACGTACCACATTTTAGATCACAACTTAATATACACTCAGGGGAGGAGGGGAACAGCTTTTAGCAAATCCATTCCTAAATGTGAAAAGATGCTCAAATATCAATAAATTTGTTGCTGACTTCACAGAAATTGCCACATGATCCAGGAAACACACAAAGTTGAGCTTTACTTTGTCCTTCAGAGGACTTGAACAACTTCATGATACACAAAGCTATTAAGACATCAGAAACTAACCAGTTAACATGAGTGGCACAATATGCCATTTGAATTAAGTTTACTTTTAAAAGAAGAGTGTGTTTTGTTTGTTTTTGATGGACCAGTATAACCCAGATTTCAAACCTCCACTGCCTTGTGGCTATATCCACTGATGGAAAAGGCTTCAGGAGTTAACCTTGAGGCAAAATCCGGAGCTGGAGTCCCGGAGGCAGTTCGTGTCATTCTGGCAACTCCTACAACGTCGCTGGAACCAGTTGTATTGGCTCTTGCCTTTCCATTGGACTATTTCAGCGACGTGGAGGGGAGGATTTGCTGCTTGGGTAACGGCCTATTCTTCATATTATTTTACCCAGGCTTCATGCTCTGGAGAAGACACTCCAGCTTTTCATACAGTGTCAAAACAACATGGGAAGTAGCAGTTACCAGTTATAAGTCTTTGCTAGAGATGGGGACACATTTAAAAAATGGCAATTCATTTTGATCCGTTATTCATCAAGGTTAACGGATCAACGAATACGAACATATGAATATTCTTCGACGAATTGATGGATCGATCTGTTGGCACTTTAAAGGGCCATAACACTGGCCCCCAATGACCTAGAGACACCAAAGGTGCAGGGAAGCTTCTTCAGACACCTTTCTACAGCTCTTCAAGGTTTGGTGAACATTGGATCACAGACCCCCAAGTTATATAGTCACAAACAGGACCCACCAGGAAAGCTCCCCCCAGGTACTTAGAGACTCCAGAATCACAATGATACTTCCTGTGTCATTCCCAATACGCCTCCCAACTTTGGTGAAGATTGGATATCGACATCCGAGTTATTCACCCACAAACTGGGTCCCCCCAGGACAGTTTACCACATGGCACATAAACCCATTCTGTCTACCAGCCGCCGATCAGCTGATCAGAAGCCGATAGGCAGCCACTCCCCCCACACACAGCCAGCCACCCCAATAGCCTACCCCCACGCCCCCTTCCTTTCCCTACCTTATCCTCCATCCCACTCCCAGTGACACTCCCTTACCTTAATAGCTGCTGCCGAGGTCTCCATCTAATCCATCTCCATCTAATCTCCATCTAATGAGGTCTCCATCAGGTCTTTGCAGCCACACCATGTAAAAAGAGAGACTAAGGGAATCCTTAGGCAAGCTAAGGGAATCCCTTAAGGCAGGCTAAGGGAATCCAGGCTGCCCTTTGCAAAGATGGCAACTGCAGCTTCCCTACCCTAAATGAAGCTGCAGCCGCCATCTTTGCAAAGGGCAGCCAGTCTCCATTTTTGCACGCTGTGGCTGCGAGACCAGAAGACCTTGGCAGCAGCGATTAAGGTAAGAGGGTGTCGGTGGGGGTGGGACCTAACTTAGGGAAAGGAAGGGGGTGGGGCCAAGCATGCCGAGTTCTTTCAGTCTTTCCTCACAGGGCTTGGTTTTGATTCTATAGATCAGAGGTTGTCGATCCCGGTTCAAGTCCAGATCGGGCTGTGAAGACAGACCTCTCGCTTCCCCACACGCACTCCCCTCACAGCTGCTTTGTGCACAAAGCAAACCTCAGGTTCAGCAGTCAGATACATAAACCATTGAGTTACCCATCAGCTGTGTGTGGTACAACATTTTACTGTCTTGATGCATAACCTATACATGGGACAAAAAGCTACTACAGTGGTGCCTTGACTTACGTACATCCTGACACACGACCATATTGAGTTACGAACAGCTCCAGCTGCAAAATTTTGCTTTGACTTGCAGCCAGAGCTTCGAGATACAAACAGAAAAAAGGCAGGGGAAAAAGGCGGGGAATTCAAATTGCTAACTGTTGGTGGCAAAGAGGCTGCTTCTTTGTAGCTCTTTCGTTAGAGAGTGAGCGATTGGAGGAGGCTGCACGGCAAGGTAAGGTGCTGCTTTTTGCTTTTTAAGAAACACTGTCCTGGGTGTTTTTGCAGTGTTGCTTTGGGCTGGGGTTGTTTCTGTGCTGTGATGGGTCTTGGGAGGTTTGTTTGTTGGGGGTCCCCCCCATTTCCGATTGGTCTTGGGGGTTTGGTTGCTTTTTGGAGTGTTTTTTCCCATTTCTGATGGGTCTTGGGTTTGTTGGTTGGTTGGTTTTCCCCCCATTTCCAATGAGTCTTGATGGTTTTTGTTGCTTTTTGGGGAGGGTTTCCCCTTTTCCGTTGGGTCTTGCATGGTTCCATTGCTTTTTGCTTTGTTTTCTTTGCATTTCTGATGTGCTCCATTTGCTTTCTCCTTTGCTTTCTTTGCATTTCCGACGGGTCTTGCATGCTTGATTGCTTTTCTCCCCCTCCCCCTTGTGGAAGGGATTAATCGCGTTTCCAATGAGTCTTGCAGTTATTTTTTTTGTTATTTTTTTTCTTCGGCCGGAATGGATTAATTGCATTTCATTGCATTTCAATGGGAAATGGTGCTTCGACTTACAACCATTTCGAGTTACGAGCATCTTCTGGAACCAATTAAGTTCGTAAGTCAAAGCACCACTGTATTAGAACGGAATAAGAGGAAAACGAGTGGTTTCCCATTGGTGAATCTGTCAGACAGAGTGGTGTTTAAAATATCTCTGTCTGGTCAATTTATGTACAGAATATTTCATACAAAATTATGGGTTAGGTACAGATGAAGGAGAAGTGAAAAACTGATGGAAAAAACACCACTTAAGAGATGCCAATGATACTGTATTACTGACAGAAAGCAGAAATGACTTGAAAAGACTACTAAGGACGTTTGAAGAAAAAAAATGTGAAACTAGATTTACAAATGAATGGTAAGAAGATAAAAATCATGACAACAGAACTGCATAAATTTAATGTTGACCATGAAGAAATCAGATTTTCAAGAAGTTTCTAGCCAATCATTAATTGAAATGGAGATGGCAGTCAAGAAATATGAGGATGGCTGAGACTTAGAAGGGTTCCTATGAAGGAACTAGAAACTATTCTTAAGGGTAACAATGAGTCATTGGCAACCAGGGCCTTTACCCAATTACTATGTACAGATGTGAAAGCTGAAGAGTGGAGTTGAACATTTGAAATATGGTGTTGGGAGGACAGCTTTATGGATATCATGGGCTGTCGGGGGGAAAATAGATAAACTGCATCTAGATCAAATGAAGCTCTCACTACAAACTAAAATGATTGAGACATATTGTACTGTACTTGAGAGATATCAATGCTACAAGAAGTTCAAAGGAGGAGAAGAAAAGGAAAATCTAACATAAGATGGCCACAGTCTTTAGTTTGGAAGACCAGAGCATGACCGTTATTAATAGGATGTTTTGAAAGTCATTAATCTATAGGGTCATACCATCACTCAAAAACGACTTGATAGCACATAGCAATGGTAAGTTTGAATTATTTGGGACTATGCTTTCTATATGTCTTCCCAAATTTATTTGTGACATTACTGAAAACAGAAATGGGGAAGGTACCTCAAATGCACCTGATACAGTGGTCTGAAATCTGACCATCAACATGTACTGCAGACCAGATTTTATTTCAACACTTTAATTTAAACTTGTGGAGTTTACCGCCAGTTGTTTCCTGGATCAATGTCAAAGGCAGAGAACTCATTTGCCAACTGCCAAATTGCAGGAAAAGGATCTAAAAGGAAGTGATCCGAAATAAACATGATTTATACTCAGGAGAAGCAGGACAGGGAGTAATTGAAGGCTACTGTTCCTGCCTGCAAATAGCCACTCTTCAGCCCTTCTGAAAAGCATTCATTATATGTCAAGATTTACTGAGAATACATAGGACATCCAAATGCTCAAGTTTTATGGCCCCTCTAAACAAAACTGGTTTTTGTTATAAAAATATATATCCACGGTAATCCTCAAATTTGTGGAGAAAAACAGCTGTTCTGATGTGCCATTGCAGACACCAACCTATAATGAAACCAGCTGATCTGCACTTGCTAGAGAGAGGGGCCAATCCGTTTCCCATTTAAGCAGCTTGCTTCTCTAAGGAAGCGCCCAACACTGGACTCTTTTCCAGCCAAAAAGGTGCTCCCTTCAGTTCAACCAGCTTCTCAGAAGACGTTTATCTTGGGGGGGGGGGAAACAAAACCACCCCAAAAGGAGTATTCTGGAAAGACAGATGTGACCATCCCCCTTTGGCCCACAATCTTGAAACAGCAAAGATCTGAATGGTTTTGATGTGGTTCTTTTCAACTTTTGGCTTTCTGCTCCATTCCCCCCCCCCCCTCACCAGAGCAACTCTTAAGCCTGCAGGATAAAGGTAGGAACAGACTTCTGGGTTTTTTTAAAGGGTGCCACTTTGGGCAATTAATCTAGCAAGCAGATCAGAGAGGACCCTTACGGTGAAACGACAGCCAGGAGAAACCAAGCGAAGGGCCCCCCACTCTCCCTGCCCATTCTAATCAAAACAGCAAGCCAATTACAGTTCTGCAGCTTGAAAGAGTCTGCCATGTCCGTCACTACTACAGCTGTTCTCTTCCCAGACCTTTAGAAAATACGGTAAACACAAGACTTGCAGAAAGAGGAGGATCCTTTTTTGTTTCAAAAGTGTGTTAAATGAATGGTCTTTTAATATTGCTATGTGTTTAACTACAATTTTGACATAATAATTTAAAAAGTGTATTAAATGGTCTTTTAAAATTGTTATATGTTTAACTACAATTTTGATGTAATAATTTATACATTGCATTTGTCCCCCCCCTCCTCTAATTTTCTAAGATACCTTGCCCCGCCCTAGAATGGGGAAAATCAGGTTCTTACAGATTTACAAGCAATTAAAGGAAGTAAATCATTCACAGACTAGAAGAGTAACTTTTTCATACAAGTCCCAGAAACCCTCAGTGGATGAGCTGGTTGAGAAATTCTGGGAGCTGACCTTGGAGAATCCTTGAGCTACATCTTAGTAGTCCACAAGACGGACCAGATCTTGGAAAGTCTAATTTTTTGAAAAGAAAACTCAGCCACTGGCTATCCTGGTTTGGCAATTCTGAAAACTTCTGTTTAAAAAAAAAGCAAATTTTCCAAACTCTTAGATGGACCAAGAGTCTGGCTTAATGTAAGCCATGTGTTAGAAGAAACCCTTGCTGATGACTTTTGACTGGGGTTTGTAATGTTCAGAACAGCTGTGCTTGTCACCACAATGTCCCTGTGTCAGCTCCAGTCTTGCACTCCATCCCACACTGCCCATTAAGACCTTTCTACCCAGTCCCACTCAGAAGCCCTTCTGGCAAAGAAGCCAGCAGAACAGACGGAAGGGAGCATGGCTTTCTCAAGAGTAGTCTTAAAGCTCTGGGATGACCTCTTCGAGGAAGTGCACCTGTTAAAAAAAGAAAACTGTTTGCTCAGGCCTTGTGAATGAGATGTATGAGGTTTTATTACTGGGCTAGGTCCCGCTGCTGCTATTGAGTCTGTGATTTTATTGCCTGCTGTCTTAAGAGGGATTTCCAGAAGCTTTATTTTTCTTCGTCAGATCTGATATCAGAGGTCACTGTAACCAAGCACCTGCCAAAGCTTTCAGAAGTCCCACTGTAGGCCAGGGACACTGATATAAAACTTGCTTGCCAGACAACCCTCCCGTACATAGGGACACACCCCTAAGAATACTGACTGGGTTCCAAAGTCTGCTGAGAAATCTGTGCAAATGACAATTACCCTATTAGGCATGTTGATCCCAAGGGACCCCCTCCTCCAAGATAGATAGAGAGAGAGAGAGAGAGAGAGAGAGAGAGAGAGACTCCTAAGCTGCACACACATAGCGCTGCATCAATCCCGCCCTGTCAGATCAATGTTGCTACCCACTTACTTCTGCTTGCCACCCGGAACCCCACCCGGGGTGGGGGTGTCTGCAGAGCATTACCAGAAATCAGAGGGAACATTGCTCACAGGGTATTTATGACAATAAGATAGGGAAGAGGACAGCCATGTACTGTACCTCCACCCTGAAATCTTTGTCGAAGAACAGTACGATATAAATATAAGTAAGTAAATAAATGAACCCAGTGTGCTGTAGTAGATAGCCTGACTGACTAGGATTCAGGAGACCTGGGTTCAATTCCCTGCTCAGCCACTGTGAGGTGAAAACAGATGAAGTGCTGAAGGCAGAGAGTGAGCCGTCCCCTCACACGTCTGAGAGAGGAGGAAAAGAGGAGGCAGTATCTGATGTATTGCATGGGCAGAAAATCTGGAGACAGATAAAAGAGTGACAGAGGAGAAGAAAAGGGCGGAGCCAAAAAAAGGAGGGAGGCAGGTGATTACAGTGGTGCCTCGCATAGCAATCACTCCGTTTTATGACGAAATCAGTTTGCAATGGACTTTTTGCCATTGCAAGAGTGATTGCTTTGCGATGGCCCCTATGGGGAAAATTTGCTTTGCGATGATCACGGGGAAGCGATCATAGCAAAGTCCCCATTTTCGCACAGCTGATCGGCGGTTCCAAAATGGCCACCGGGTAAACAAAATGGCTGCCCGCTGTTTTGCCTCGCTTTAGATGCACCAAAAATGGCCGCCGCAATGGAGGATTTTCGCATAAGGTGAGTTTTTAAGACCATAAGAACGCATTAAATGCATTTTAATGTGTTTCTATGAGCTTTTTAAAATCGCTTAGCGATGAAATGGCATAGCAGCGATTTTTGGTGCACGGATTAACATCGCTAAGTGAGGCACCACTGTAGAAGGATCCATTAGAATAGACTGTTTTAGTATTTCCCCATCGGCAAGGTCCTTCAAAACCCCTTAATAATTATTGCCTTGTCGTGGCCAAAGGGCTTGGGTAATTCAGAGAAGCTATGGGCTATGCCGTGCAGCGACATCTAAGACAGACAGGTCATAGTGGAAAGTTCTGACTAAACGCAATCCACCTGGAGCAGGAACTGGCAAGCCACTCCAGTATCTTTGCCAAGAAAACCCCATGGGCAGAAACAAAAGGCTAAAAGATACGACGCTGGAAGATGAGCCCCCCAGGTCGGAAGGCGTCCAACATTCTACTGAAGAAGAGCAGAGGATAAGTACAAGTAGTTCCAGAGCTAATGAAGTGGTTGTGCCAAAGCCGAAAGGATGCTCAGCTGTGGACGTGTGTGGAAGTGAAAGGAAAATCCGATGATGCAAAGAAAAATACTGCATAGGAACCTGGAATGTAAGATTATGAAGCTTGGTAAGCTGGATGTGGTCAAACAGGAGATGGCAAGAATAAACATTGACAGCCTGGGTGTCAGTGAACTAAAATGGACGGGAATGGACAAATTTAATTCAGATACCAACATGAATTTGACCAAACTCCGGGAGGCGGTGGAAGACAGGAGGGCCTGGCGTGCTCTGGTCCATGGGGTCATGAAGAGTTGGACACGACTTAACTAAACAACAACAACAAGGTCCTTAGAAGAAGGTAATTCACCCAGACCTGATATTGGCCAGTTATAAGCCTCAGGAAGAAGACTGGGCACATCATCCCTGTTGTGGGACCATCTGTGCAGTGAAGAGTGCTTCCCTGAGGAAACCAGCGGACCAGGAAAGCTTTGGACCGACATCACATTAAAGGAAGAAAATCCGAGTGTTGGACAAACTTTGGCATGGACTGAGTCTCCATTAGAGGCTGGCCCTGTTGGCCCCACAGAAGTGGTAGTTGATTCTCCTTTGTTAGTGGTTAATAAAGATTCAAATTAAAGAAATGAGACTCCTATGGTTTTTCCTGCTGAAAAACAGGAACTGCTGGATCTTTCCGCAGAACCCGATCACAGCCACAGATACTCTCTGGGGAGGTGGAACTGGTAAAACTACTCCTTAAAAAACTCCTTTACCTTAAAAGTCCTATTACAGTTGCTATAACTCAGTTTTGACTTGATGACAGATGACAATAACAAACAAACAAACAAATTCAAAAATGTTTAAACAAAGACTTCAAGTTATACAGAACTCTTTTTTTCAAGTTTAAGTGGGGGGAAAAAGAAAGTGAGGTGAAAGATGATGCAACATGCAGAGGCTTCATCTTCCCTCCCCAAAACCTGCCACATGGTCTTTGAAACAAAGAAGAATGGTTTAAACAGGGATTATGTTAATTGGATTACAAACTGTCTGACCTTGCAGGAGAGATTAGGTTACACAGTCCAGCCCAGTCCTAGGAAGAAGGCAGGAAAAATGTCAACAAAATGCCAGGAAAGGCTGACTGCCAGCCAGCAAACATAAAGAAACTAGAGTCTGACATGTCTTTCCTTCTTCAGGCCTCTTTTGGTCTCACAAGGCTCCGCAATAACCAGTTTGCTTCTTTTTGCTGCCAGATTTTTCTGTTCCGAGACTTTCCACAGAGGTCAGCAAAGACAGCGGCAAAAAAAAAAAAGGGCCGATTCAGGTTTTTTGATGCAGCACCGTGTGTGGTTTCTGCAGATTTAACTTGGCTCAAGCTGGGTCACTGGCTGCTAATTGAATGGGACCTGTAACCAGTAACGTGGCCAAGCATTTGCGCACACAAGTTTGTTCACTTACTAGTCACAACATTTCTCCCAGAGGTTGTGAATAGTAATTTATTCATCAACATCTTTCTTCAAACTCTTGAGGGCTTGAAACAGATGGTGACCCTTCGTACAAAATCTAATTGTAGCGGGAGAAGTTACATCACACAGAAGTAAGCCCTGCTCTCTCTCCCCCCCTTTTGCACACACGCATGCATGCACGCACATGCACACACACACACACACACTTGGGGAGTGGAGTAAAGGTTAATCCCCTTCTTGGGGGTCCTGACTGTGGCTGCTTCTTCGCTATTTATTGTTTAAGGGAAACTAGGGATAGGCATCCTTCAGTTTTGAGAGACTATGGTAACGTGCTCTGTATGGAGGACTTGGAACAGTGTCTATTGTGGCTGAGAAAGCCAATTCGAGAGTGACCATCCCTTCCACACTGAAGACAAATACAATCTGTCCCCTGTCCAGCTCCCTGATTTTGCTGCTTCCGGGACTGCCTCTTTGCCTCGGCCTGCTGGATAAGGGTCTCTTCAAATTGGGAAAGGCCATGATGAGACACGCTAAATGAAATCACACATGAAGTCTTGTATTTGCTTTGGTCTTTAATACTACAAGTTTCAAAAGCACAACTTTTAACTTCCATAAAGTTGTTCTTTTGGAGTCTGAAAAAAAACAACACACTGCGTTTTCAACTGCAACTCCAGGAATCTCTTTTCATATCCCAAACAAGCAACTTTCCCAAGATCTGAGCTACCTTATGCTACACATTATAAGAGTGGAGGGTCCAGGAACAATGGGCATCTAAGGAAAACAGAAGATAAAAGCTGCTTCTCCCAGAGCTACAGGAAGAGGAGAGGGGGAAATGTAGTGTCGTAGCTTGAGGCTTTGTGGCAGCTCAAAGGTATTACATTAAAAAGATGGTACAGCCTCATGTGCAAAAGGAGGCAATGTTAGTTGTGATTTCGCTATGCTGACAAGACAAATCATAGCTGGGGAAAAGCAGGAACTTCCAAAACTCTTCTCCCACCTATGAATGAAGAAGGGGGTCAGAAGAATGAGAGTTTGATCATTAGACTAGAATGCAAGAGACATGGGTTCACATTCTGTTCAGTCATGGAAACTCATTTGGGAGTGAGGATAGTAAACTATTGTTTTAACATCCTATGTCTCTTTATAAGGATCACCAGAAGTCGGAAGCAATTTGACAGAATAACACATACAATGAAGTAAGTATATGCAGTAAGTGAAGCATATTTTCATAGTCCCGGCAGCTTAGAAAACTATTGGAACCTTTCACATTCTACAGTATGAACAAGTCTCTGATCATCTGTATTTAATCTGTTTTAAGATCTTCTTTGCCCATCAAATGTATCTGAATCCTCACATTGGTTTTAATGTGCTTGGCATCTCCTTAGCACTGATGTAAGAAAAGCAACCAGAAAGGTCAAAAAGCTATGACTCATCAACTGTGTAATGAAAAAATGAGTTCAGATTCATTATGCCTGCATTTTATCTTCAAATACAGACATATAACATAGAGGAGAACTAAGAAGTTAGCTACCCAAATACCTCCCTCTCCCCCCATTAAGCCAGGAAAGACCTCAAGCAAGCACGCCACTGGCAATCTAAGCAGGAAATTGGTAGAGTCTACTGTGATTACCTCTGTTAACTTTATGTCAGATTTAATGATTGACTTGATTTGATTTCTATCTTGCCTTGTCCCAAAAAGTTATAATACTGAAATACAGTGAGATAAATTATAATAATAAAACACAATTAAATTAAGCATGCTTCAGTTTTTTAAAAAACCCTATAACACCACACATTAAACGCACCCACCCATTAAAAACTCCTTCCATCAGTCAACTATTAAAAGTTCACTTGATTAAAAAAGATCTATGCCTGCCAGCAGAAGAACAAAAGAGAGGGAATAAGCTAGCCTCTTTCTTCAGAGTCCTAGCATCTCAGAACAGCCATTAAAAAGACCCGATATCATGTTCCCACCTGAAAGTGATAGAAATAAAAAGGTGTCCTCAAACTGCATCTTAGTGTGTTCCAGTTGCACTATTCTATAACAAATACAACTAGCTCCACAGTGAAATGTAGGACAGTACTGAACGTACGGCTTTTACCTTCTTGGTTGCCATTTGGGTTTCAAAAGTCTCTGTAAAGGACCAAAATTTTTCTCACCAAAACAATAAAACACCCCATCTGACAGTGGTGCATTTAGGCACAGAAGAAATAAAGCAGGACTCCATCAAATGACCTCGGCTGGCAAAGAGAACTGGGAAATAAACGACTCGGATAAAAACTTGGCTTTTGTTCTAAAAAGGCTTTAGAAGTCAATGCAGAAGCATCTTACAACCCAACCAAAACTTGATAGGCAGCCAGTACAGTCAGGCCAAGCTTGGGCTGGGAGAGAACGCAGCAGAGCCAAAAATAAAACAGCCTGAGATCGCCAGACACACAAAATAATTGTAAGAATCTAATTTGTGAGGTCACAGAAGCACAGCCCAGAACCTCAGCAGAGGGAAAGGTTTCATTCTGAAAATATTTCTCAGATGCTAGATGGCTTTGCCACGTGCAGCCCGCGGGCATGAGTCTGTTAATGCAAGCAGGTTTCTCTTATAGACATTGTTTGCTGTGGAGGGAAACTCCACCGTGTTTGCACCAAACACACACAATTACACATTTGGGTCCAGTTTCAATAAATCCCCTTTTTCGGTCCTCTCACAACCTTAATTGTGATCATACAGAGTGAAGAAAGGAGGCTGAGACAAATAATCCATCTTCAGAGAGAAACAGATGATGTTGCTGTGGTACTTTGGCTTTGCAGTGCCACCAAGTGTAGTAAGTCATTTTGTTCCCATTACTATTTAGGTCATCTTTGGCATCCCACAGTATCAGGCACCCACCCGCTCCTGCACTGTTGTCCAGCTTGCGGGCCTCCCACACGGGCCGTTAATTGGATACTGTGGGAACACACAGCTGGACTCAACAGGCCTTCCACAATCTTACCAAAGTTGGAATTCAGACTGCTCAAGCCTGGATGGAAAGAGAACCTGCCACTCAAGGCAGTACTAATACAGTAGCTGTGAAAGAATCATGGTAGGCTTGGATGGCTGACACATTAGGTCTATATTGCAGGAAGCATTTGTAGGTACTACTCAACCTCTGTCTCCACATTCAAAGCCTTCAAATAGATAATAATCCTCTGCCCTTTAAATAGAGAACCATTTTCAGTAAAACAGAAAACTCTGCTCTGCCAATATATAAACAATCCTTTTTCAGAGCAAATCTTGGGCGTAGCTAGCATGTTTTCCCGAAAATAAGACAAGGTCTTATATACATTTTTGCTCCAAAAATGCAGTAGGGCTTATTTTCAGGGGATGTTTTATTTTTTTCATGTACAACAATCTACATTTATTCAAATACAGTCATGCCATCTTCTAGCTGCTGCACAATGGTGGAGGGTTTCACTTAACTAGGGCTTATTTTTGGGGTAGGGCTTATATTACGAGCATCCTGAAAAATCATACTAGGGCTTATTTTCAGGTTAGGTTTTATTTTTGGGGAAACAGGCTAGTAAGGTTGTACTGAATATTCCCAGACAGAACAATTTTCTTGTTCTTAATACACAGTATTTCTTCTTCTCAATGTACCCTGCTGAAAGAATAGGCAACCAACTGAATTTTCACTCCTACATGAGAAAGAAAAGGTGAACAGTTTTTTCCCCATCAGCAAGAACATTTTGCAATAATCAATTTTTGCATGAGAAATCTGTATTTTACAGCAAAAACTTAGCATTTTGCAAAGTTTTTCCATCAGCAGTGGATGCCATTACGTCCCTTGAGCGCTGCCTGGGGGCTGTTCTGCAATGGATGCAGGAGAATGGACTGAGGCCGAACCTTGACAAGAGGTCTTGAGGGTGGGTGCCCTTGTAATCAATGGGTTGGGAAGCTCCCTCTCTTTTGGGGTGTGACTCTCACCACAAAGATTGTATTTATTTTTATTTTATTTATTTTATTTATATCCCGCCTATCTGGTCGGTTAAGACCACTCTAGGTGGCTAACAACATAAAACAGAACAATAAATATATAAAAAACAGTATTACATAAAATAAACATAATAGAAGAGGCAAATAGAAGGGGGAAAGGACATCAGGGATTGACTGGAGGGAAGGCCTGCTGAAACATCCATGTTTTAAGTTGATTTTTGAAGATACCCAGCGAGGGAGCCACACGAATCTCAGGAGGTAGATTGTTCCAGAGGTGAGGAGCCACCGCCAAGAAGGCCCGATTTCTTGTCTTTTCCTTCCAGGCCTCTCTCTGTGTGAGGCTCCTCAGCCTCACCTCCTGGCTCGCATGAGTGACACGGGTAGATCTTGGTGGGAATAGGCATTCTGCCAAGTATCGAGACCCTAAACTGTTTAGGGCTTTGTACGTAAGCATCAACACTTTGAAGTCGATGTGGAAACAGATGGGCTGCCAATGCAATGCAGCCAGAGTGGGAGAAATATGCTGGTATTTTTTCACTCCACTAAGTAGTCTGGCCGCCGCATTCTGCACCACCTGAAGTTTCCGCAGCAGCCTCAAAGGCAGCCCCATGTAGAGCGTGTTACAGTGGTCTAATCTTGAGATTACGAGCGCATGCACCAAGGTAGTGAGCGCTGCAGCTAGTGTAGTTTGCAGCTTAAGGGTCCAACTTGACTCGGCGCTCGCCATGGAATCCAGGTAACGTCTGTAGTCCGCACCGCCCATTTACATCTTCAGCGGATTGCCCAGCTGCACTCCTATCTTGATATTGGGGCACTCACCACACTTGTTCATGTGCTGATAGTCTCGAAATTAGATTACTGTAATGCACTCTATGTGGGGCTTCCCTTGAGATAGATGCGGAAACTTCAAATGGTCCAGAACACAGCAGCCAGATTACTAACTGGGGTGAAAAAAATCATCATATTTCCCCCACTGTGGCCGCCTTAACCTGATTACCCATTAGATTCCGCATCGATTTCAAAGTACTAACAATTAGATTTGTTGTTTAGTCGTTAAGTCATGTCCGACTGTTTGTGATCCCATGGACAAGAGCATGCCAGGCCCTCCTGTCTTCCACTGCCTCCAGGAGTTGGGTCAAAGTCATGTTGGTCGCTTCGATGACACTGTCAAACCATCTCATCCTCTGTTGTCCCCTTCTCCTCTTGACTTCACACTTTCCTAACATCAGAGGGTTTTTTTTTTTTTTTTGGACTTTTATACCGCCCCATAGCGCTACAAGCACTCTCCGGGAGGTTTACAATTTCATTATACAGGCTACACATTGCCCCCCCAGCAAGCTGGGTACTCATTTTACCGACCTCGGAAGGATGGAAGGCTGAGTCAACCTTGAGCCGGCTACCTGGGATTTGAACCCCAGGTCGTGAGCACAGTTTTAGCTGCAGTACAGCGTTTTAACCACTGCGCCACGAGGCTCTTCTTTTCCAAGGAGTCTTCTCTTCTCATGAGATGGCCAAAGTATTGCAGCCTCAGCTTCAGGAACCGTCCTTCCAGTGAGCACTCAGGACTGATTTCGTTCAAAATGGATAGGTTTGTTCTCCTTGCAGTCCAGGGGACTCTCAAGAGTCTCCTCCAGCACCACAATACAAAAGCATCAATTCTTCGGTGGTCAGCCTTCTTTATGGTCCAGCTCTCACTTCCATACATCGCTGATGGAAAAACCATAGCTTTGACTTTTGTTGACTACGAGGGCTACTCCATTTCTTCTACGGGATTCGTACCCACAATAGTAGATATGATAATTGTCTGAACTGAATTTGCACATTCCCGTCCATTTTAGTTCACTGACGCCCAGGATGTCAATGTTTATTCTTGCCATCTCCTGTTTGACCACCTCCAGCTTACCAAGCTTCACAGATCTTACATTCCAGGTTCCTATGCAGTCTTTTTCTTTGCAGCATCAGACTTTCCTTTCACTTCCAGGCGCGTCCGCAGCTGAGCTTTCTTTCAGCTTTGGCCCATCCACTTCATTAGCTCTGGAGCTACTTGTACTTGTCCTCCGCTCTTCCTCAGTAGCATGTTGGATGCCTTCCAACCTGAGGGGCTCATCATCTAGCATCATATATTTTTGCCTTTTGTTTCTGTTCATGGGGTTTTCTTGGCAAAGATACTGGAGTGGCTTGCTCCAGGTGGATTGTGTTTAGTCGGAACTCTCCACTATGACCTGTCCGTCTTGGGTGTCCCTGCACGACATAGCCCATAGCTTCTCTCTGAATTACTTACGCCCGTTCGCCATGACAATCCGTGAAGGAGGAACAATTACATATAAAGCCCTAATTTTATTGGTTTGTGGGTTTTTTTGGACTGTAAACCACCCAGAGTAGATTCGTCTACATAAGCGTTATAAAAGCCAAATAAATAAATAAATAAATAAATAAATAAATAAATAAATAAATAAATAAATAAATAAATAAATAAATAAATAAATAAATAAATAGATTTTCTAAACAAAATGTTTCCTTTTTCCGTGGAAAACAGTGAGTGAGTGAGTGAGTGAGTGAGTGAGTGAGTGAGTGAGCGAGCGAGCGAGCGAGCGAGCGAGTGAGGCAAGTAGATGCACGAAAATGTCTGTGATTTCTGCCACAAGAAGAAAACATGGACATTTTTGTCCTTGCCTCTGCGAATGAAATAAGCAAAGGCCCACATTCCTACCACCTGGAAACACAAATGACCTTCAATACCAGCCAGTCTGCTGGCCAAGGAAATCCCACAAGTAAAACAAGAGCTCCACAGCTATCATTCATGGACCATGACCATCTAGCTATGGGAGGTCCTGACACCTGTCCATTTTAAACATTTGTTTCTAATAGCCACTAATCATCTCTCTTTCTTTTAGGGGATCCCTTTTTCAAGGCAAGTTTATCTCACTCCTGTAACTATTCTTGGTCTTAGCTAAAAGGCTGAGAAGAGAATAACATCTTGGCAGTAAAACCTCTTAATGATGTAACCGTATCTATGTCTGTCCAGAAGCAAATCCCAGTGAACTAGAGCAGACTCACTCCCAGGTAAGTGTACACGGGGATGCAGCCAAATCAATGGTGCATTAAACAGAACACTTCCTTTTGTTGGCTCTGTACCTACTGCCAAATGACTTCGCGGATGATTCTAAATTTCTTTCGTTTTGGGAAAGCACATGCATCTCCTCCTCCTCTCGGATTTGGCAGCCTTGTTTGCAATTAGCTATGGACTGACATTAGGACGCTCAAATCTGTGCCCACTACATTATGCACTGGATTACACTATCACTTCTCAAGCAAACAGTTCCCAGAGCACAGCAGCTTCACTGCAGCTGCAAGACATGTGGTACCAAGGACAGGAAAATCAAGCACATGTGCTACTTATAAATACAATAATAAACCAACAGATATGAAGTACAGTGAACCTAGTGAGATTTTCCTAATGAAATAGAGTGGTGTTGCTTGCTTCCACTGACTCAACAGCAAATTTTCACCAAGGTCATTATGTGGAAAATAATATAGAGAGCTGTAAATGTATTCAGTTTATTTTTCCTGATTTCAATCACTGACTTTGTGGAAGGTCTCTCTCACCATCGTTGTGTTATTGCAGTTTTTAAGCCAACCTAAAAGAATATTCTGAATTCCTAACTCATTAGGGATACAGCTTAGCGTCTGCTCCAGAATCTGGACTTTTTGCTAACACCAGCATTCCCAGAAAAGATTCAACTACTGTGCACATGATTATGGGCAGCCCAATCTGTCCACTCTTATTTCTGAATCAAGAGGTTGTTTTCTTATGTCCTGGCAAGTTTTTGTATCTTCACACTTCAACTGGCAACAGCCATGCCACAGATACCTTTAGATCCACATGGGCAATTGTGACCCACCAGATGTTTTTTGATTCCAGCTTCCATAATTGGTCATGATTGGTGAAGGTGCCTACAGCTAATGGGAGTGGTAGGCAGAAACATCTGGAGGGCCACAGCTGGCTAACCCTATTGTAGATACATGAGTGGTGAGATGGGGGGAGTAGACATAGAAATGATAAGGCTGTCTTCTTCATGCAAGAAAAATAACTTGTAATATACAGTATATTTTATTGACAAGATGTCACTGCAGAGACGATGCAGATTGTTGAGCAAGGGATGAACAAGGCAATACCCCCATAGTGGTAGAGGTGTAAACGAATGTCTAGTATTCCATTTTACTTAACTGGAGATAGAATGCAGGGCACAGAAGGGAATTATATTTTGCAACAGTGAACAGTATCACACACTATTGTCTTCCAAATCCATGTGGCATATCAGCACGAGATAGGAGACGGGATAAAGCTAATACATTATATATTTATTTAAATTATTATTTTTTTACCTTGCCTTTCTCATTTAAAAGGACCCAAGGCAGCTTGCATCATTGAAAGACAATATTTAAAGTTGAAAACCTTAGGCAGAAATGTATTAGTAACAATCCATTTCTTAAGGAGAAGAAAAGGTTAAAGGATAGCATTGATCTTAGTGTTCTTGATTCTTTGTGCCTATATGTAATAGCCATTTTACACTTCAGTGTCTATAGGTTGATTCTCAGAGCCACTTGTAAGACATTAAATTTACAGCAAGTACAGTTGTGCAGATCCTTTCCTTAACTTTTATGGAGCAGCCGTATGAAGTAACCTTTTTCCTGTACCTGAACAGCTGGGTTCAGTTTTAAGAGGCAGTCTAAATAGTAAATCAGTTTTGATCATGAGTAATCCAGCATTAAAGGTAAAGGTTCCCCTTGACAATTTTTGTCCAGTTGTGTTCGACTCTAGGGGGCGGTGCTCATCCCCGTTTCCAAGCCATAGAGCCAGCGTTTTGTCCGAAGACAATCTTCCGTGGTCACATGGCCAGTGCGACTTAGACACGGAACGCTGTTACCTTCCCACCGAGGTAGTCCTATTGATCTACTTGCATTTGTATGCTTTCGAACCGCTAGGTTGGCGAGAGCTGGGACAAGTGACAGGCGCTCACTCCGTCACGTGGATTCGATCTTAAGACTGCTTGGTCTTCTGACCCTGCAGCACAGGCTTCTGCAGTTTAGCCCAAATCGCCACCACGTCCCTTAATCCAGCATTAAAATGGTGCTATTATTAGAACAAGAGAGTTACAATGAGGGAAAGGGGCAAACGGAATACAGTACATGATTTGGGACTCCACACATACATGCAGGTTCTAAAAAGAAAAGAACCTGTTGAATTATGTTCTTTGGCTACCCGAGCCATGTGGTCTTCTTAGACCCATTATCTTCCAAAGCAGTTTGGAGACTGTAGCAGGCCACTCTCAAGCCTCTTCTGATCCAGGCCTATAAGAGTGCTCACTACCCCTCACCAAAAACTTGCTGCCTCCAACCTTTCCTTTAAATGAAAAGGACAAGGGTTTCTTTCAAAAACAAAACTGGTTTATTGAGTACAAAATAAAATAAGTAAATCACAGTAAGATAATCAAGGTGTAAATCACTTTCTGGTTTAAATCAATCACATAGACATTCCCTCACTGACACTCAGGCACGCAGGCCTCTTTCTCTCACACACCAGATCTCTCCAGATCTCACTCTCTCACTCAATCAATCTCCTCCCACACACTCTTCACCCCCCTTTTTATACCAGCTCCTCCCCTTCAGTTCCACCCTCCGTCACACCATTGGCTGATGATTCACTGCCCAGCTGTGACGGACAGGTGAGGTCATGGCTACCCGTTACAGAGACCAAGTATAAGAGCTTTGAAGATAACAAGTTACAAATGCCTGCGAGGAACCTTGAACCTGTGATTGAGGAGACAGGGATGTTTCAATAGAGATTCGGGCTTTGACTCAACATAAAGTCTTTTGGGCTTCCTTTCCCCTCTGTCTCTGCCTCGCTCTGAACACCCTATGAACACCCTCGAAACAAATCTGACAAAAGACTGGCAATGAAACAAGAAAACACCAGAGTGGATGTACAAACGTCTATTTTTATGCTAAAGGTCCCAGAATTCCCCACTCAGCATGACCCAGGGGGCGGATGAGAGTTGCCCGCCCAAAAAGCAATTTTCTACACCCTATACATTCATTTTAATGCATTATTTTCCCCATATGAATTAAGGTAATAATAGAACAACATTTATCTAAATGCCTTCACAAGTAGAGAGGGTGCTTAGGATGCTAGCAAAGGAAAAGAAGGCCTCCTTTTTAAAATACTGGTAGGTAAAGTTCACGTGGTTGAGGATTTACATTTAAGTATAGAATGATTTCAAGAATACATTCCGCTTTATGAGACAGGCATGAGACTGAATTAGACAAGCAACTTTAATGTAGTGGAAAGGAAAAAAAGAGTAGCAAGCAGGAGGGACAGCTGCAGAGAGAATAAACTAGCATGAGAAATTAGCAATTGGGTGCCAGTGATGTGCTAGTTCTCTGAATTTCAATTATGGCTCAGGCTGAAAGGGGGAGGGGTGGAACTCATTGTAATGGAGATGATATGATAAATGTATAAATGCTGTTGCTTCCTCTGACCAAACAGGTTACATAACTTGTGCATTTCTAACAAGCACCTGGCGGTAAAATGAGAATAGCCTTTTCCTCTCACTACTGAAATTAATATGTTGCCAATGCTACCTAGAAGCATAAAATAATAACAAAAATAGACTACTAAGGAAGTGGATGGACTGTAATCCCCCTAATTGTATGAGGACTTTTGTTAGAAAACTGAGAGTGACATCTTTCTTTAAGTATACTCTTTGGGCTTCAGGCACAAAAATGTATATGAAATTCCAACCAGGTGCAACAGCATAACAATTAAGTATGTGTATATCATTCCACCTCCTTCATGGATTGCTGCCTTGTCGTGGCGAAGGGGCTTAAATAACTTAGAGAAGCTATGGGCAGAGGAACTAGAGACCAAATACATCAAGTGAAAGGCCAGACTGGAGGAATCCCAAACCGGAATTAAGATTGTCGGAAGACATATCAACAACCTCGGATGTTAGGAAAGTGTGAAGGCAAGAGGAGAAGGGGCCGACAGAGGACGAGATGGCTGGACAGTGTCATCGAAGTGATCAACATGACTTTGACCCAACTCCGGGAGGCAGTGGAAGACAGGAGGGCCTGGCGTGCTCTGGTCCATGGGGTCACGAAGAGTCGGACACGACTAAACGACTAAACAAGAACAATATCATTCCATGGACAGAAATATGGCAGACCTGCTCTCAGAGAATTTGGGATAAATTTGGGATAAATTTTGTCTGCACACCACGTAAAACAGAATAACAGGATTCTCTCGTGGCAGGAGGAAGGTGAGCCTAATGTAACTAGAGTACCTTCAAAATCAAACATAGGCATTTAACAGCAGGACTGAAATCTGAGGACAACACTTTCCTCCAGCCACGAGGAAGCTGTTGTCCACCTCCATCTTCAGCCAAAAGAAAGGAAGCCATGTGTTTCGATGAAGGGCAATGGAAGAGGGGGAGAATGTTGAATGGTTGGCCGGCTTTTGTCTAAGAGGAAAAGACATCCCAATTCACCCCACCAGAGGTGTCATCTGAAATCTACACATCTGACTTGAGACTCCATGTTGCAATGTACTATAAATAGAGAAGCCTGCCCTACATATGTAGCCATGATGTTCGGAATTCCTTTCACACAGAGACTTCTGGGAGCCCAGCCTGATGAAGAGTCATGCAAGTTAAAAGCTAGCAGAGTGTTTGTTTTTTTGCAATTTTTTAGTGGTCTAATAAAAGGTATCAACCTCCACGTTTAAAAAATTATGCATTCTACTAACACACCCCTACTGAGTGAAGCATTCTATACTCCTAACAGCCATTCATTCAAAAAGAGCTTACATAGCATTTCTTCACAGGCAAGTTATCTACAGATGTAAATCCACACATGATAAGAAATCTGGAGAAGCAGCACAGAAACAGGTTACGTTCTGCCAACAACTAAGTTCACTTACTCTTGGTCATCTGAAGCCTACACATCCTCACCTACAACGGGAAAAGGTGCCAGGAGCATGAAGTCAGCTTTTGTTTCCACTTGTTAGAGTAGTTTTTTCCTGAGAGAAGAAATCCTGGAGATTATCTTGGTCTCACAGTGATTTATGTGTGCATAATCTTAGAACTCTAGAGCTGGAAGGAACCTTATGGATCATCGAGCCCATTGCTTATCAAGGAGGTAAGCGGGGAATCAAATTCCCAACCTCTAGCTCTCCAGCCAGATGCCTAAACTGAGCTATCCAGCAGGCCTATCAGAATTGTCAAATATTTGTGGTGTTTTTGACTGTACCTATTTCTCATACGTCTTTTCAGCTCTTCCTTCCTTGACAAGAACTGCTGTCTGCATTTACACTGAAAAAAATTGCAGTATGCTTCACATACTGTACTGTTAATTTTACTTTCTCTTGCAAAACTCATGATACATCTTTAACTTAAAGATTAAAGTCCACCCACCCACCCACCCCCCAAAAGCCTCACGCACTAGGAACGTGGTGTTCTTGCTCATTATTCCTGCTCTTTAATGATAGCTTTATGCTTTCATAGCTTTTCTTTGTTTTTCATTGGTAACATTCACTTCTCTCCACATCAAAACCTTTAGTTAACCATCATAATTACAACTGAACCAGGTGGGGAGGAAAGGAAACTGATCTTTTGAGCAGATTATAAATTATAGTAGAAGCAAATAAACAACTTGCTGATGTGTCTCCTTTGGTTTTGAAGAACTGTCCAACAGCTTCGGTTATTCTCAACAAAAGGTTGCTTTATCTATTAATGTGGTGAACTTTAAAATTATAGAGCTAGCAGCCAGTTATTTCACAGCACTTATGTAAAATGCAATAATACACACGCACGCGCACACACACGTACGCACACACGCACACGCACGCACGCACGCACGCACGCACGCACGCACACACACGTATATAATGCATGTATATTTCATGCAGGTTTAGCGCTCGTCTTAATTTTATTAGCGTTTTAAGGAGATTTTTTTAATGGTGACCTTGAAATTTTTGGTTTTAGGGGCAATCAGGTCTTCTCTTGGAGTGAACAGAAAAGCTAGATAACTGTCCGATCACTATCATGTCTCAGACAGACTCAAAGTCAACCCAAGGATAGGGACCCAGCTTCAGTACAGGCCAATTAAGACCCAACACCCAAAAGGCAGATTACACGATTGATGATGGAGTGATGAACAAAGTTCTGGAGCAGAAAACAAGGGATACAGAGGAAGAAGATCACAGAGGAAGGTGAAGCAAATTTCTTCACTGCTTTCTCTCAAGGATGAAAACTGTGCTGGGCCACAAGAACAAAACAGAACCAACACACAGGGGAGCAATACTTTATACACTGAGTCTTGCGGCTCAGTGGTTACATTTCAGTACTGCAGCCAAAACTCTGCTCAGGACCCGAATTCAATCCCAGGTAGCTGGCTCGAAGTTCACTAAGCTTTCCATCCTTCCAAAGTCTGTAAAATTAGTACCCAGTTTGGAGGGACAGGCAATGATTGTGCTTTAAGCGCTATGGGGGGCAGTACGCAAGCAGCACACTTTATTATTAATAATAACTGTGTGCCATCAAGTCAATTCTGACTTATGCCAATCCTTTTCAGGGCTTTTCAAGACAGAAAATACTCAGAAGTGGTTTCCCACTCCATTCTTCGGGGAGCGCCCTGGAGTGGTGCAGCTTGCCCAAGTCCATACGGGCTGGCTCTTCTCCCTAGAAGGACACTGGGGATTTGAACTCAGAACATCTGGGTCCGCAAGGCAGACATTTAACTCACTGAGCTACCCAGTCAAGACCACTTAAAATTCCACATGCGTGCACAACATCTGAATTCTCTTTATCAGCCTAGGTGATATACAAAATGGGGCAGGGGGGGCACAAATCAGATAAGTATTTTTTTAAAAAAAAAATCCCTGTGTTACTGTGACCATGAGACCTGCAGTTAAACTGATTCCCAAGATGATAGATTTTAGACTGAATAAGTCACTAGCAAGCAATCAAACATCAAGTGACACCTAGCAAAATATACTGATTTTGGAGAGGAAACTGCAGGTGTCTCTTTCTGAAAAAAAAAAAAACAAAGCTTGCTACAATTCAAAACACACAGGTTTCTGAAGTGTACATTAAAATAACAAAGTCCTAAGGATGAGTTACTCAAATTGAAGTGTTGACTGAAACATTAAAACTTGATGGTGTACAATGGGATCCAACCGATATTTTCAGGTTAGTGGCATTAAAACCTCGAAAGTTTCCTGTGACCCACACATTTTATTATGCTGGGTTTGACAGAGAGCTAATAGTATAGGAGGAAGGGCAATGAAGATTATTTTCGGATCTTTAAATCCTTCCACTTCAGCCCCTGCTCTTTCAGTTAAAAGAATAAAATATACAGATCATGATTTCCATACACTTTGAGTATCACAGTATTATCATATTTGATGTACAAGAATGTCAGAGTTTCTAAACACTGCACTGCATGACCCAATATTTTCTCCTCTCAGCACAGCTTGGTTCAGTTGCCCCTGGGGTCCTCCAGACATGTTGGCCATGTTTGCTGGAAGTGATAGGAGCTACAGCTCAACAAATCTTGAGAACACCAAATTGGACAATGCAAGCTTAAGTATTTTGAACACATCTAACAAAAAAAACCTTAGGATAATGGGACTGTCAATGCAACTGATAATAACAGAGGAACCTCATTACTGAAGCTTTACATTATCCTTCCAGTGGGCCTAAAGAGGTCAAAGTCATAAAAAGAGGTCATTCAAGAAAAAAAAGTAAGCCAAGTAAAACATGGCCAGGATACCTCATAGCTCTGTATATTGATAGATCATTTATCATGCTGTCTTCAAAGCAGTTAACCCCAGCAATTTTTTACTTTTTTTTTTTTTGCCTGTATTCCCTTGTATCACCTCCTGCCAAGGGCAAGGTGTGCAACTTTCTCAACACTGGTTAATAAATGTTCATCCATAATACAAAGAGCAATGATGAGTCCTCTCTGTGCTAAATACAGTGCTGGATCTCGTAGGCTGTAATCTAGACACTTCAGGCAACGCAGTGATAACTGCTTAAATAACAGTCCTTTAATGGGTTTCATTTTCACTTGAAGCCAATGAAAACGCCATTTGATCTCTACATTTTCATTTTCTGTAATAATCAAGATCAATATGATCACTTTTTATGGTCATTGTAATAAGAGGTTTCTGGGTTAAAGGAAACAAGGAGAATGGGCTACACGGAGTAATACTTTTTCCTATCTCCCAGTGACTGCTCATCCAAATAATTGACTGTTATAAGCTCAGGAGGTGAAGACAAAGGATGCAATCCATCTCCTGAGCCACAAGTCTCTCCCTGGGCCCCTTGACCACTTATAGGTCAAATTCTTCTGGTCTCCATGTCCTTGATCATGCCCCTGAATGCACCTCTTTTATATGATGATAGATTACTCCATCAAAATGACAGATGCATTTCAGGAAGTAGTGGGCATACATGGAAAAAGAAGAATCCAGTTACAGATAGCCATGTATGGTTCAACTGTCCACTGGCAGCGAAGAAAGAATAATATGGGTTAGGATTTCTGCATGCTAGAGGGCAGCAAGACCGTCGTCGTCGTTGTTTAGTCGTGTAGTCGTGTCCGACTCTTCGTGACCCCATGGACCAGAGCACGCCAGGCCAACCTGTCTTCCACTGCCTCCCGGAGTTGTGTCAAATTCATGTTGGTTGCTTCGATGACACTGTCCAGCTATCTCATCCTCTGTCATCCCCTTCTCCTCTTGCCATCACACTTTCCTAACATCAAGGTCTTTTCCAAGGAGTCTTCTCTTCTCATGAGATGGCCAAAGTACTGGAGCCTCAGCTTCAGGATCTGTCCTTCCAGTGAGCACTCAGGGTTGATTTCTAAAGGAAATCATTGATATGTTTGTTCTCCTTGCAGTCCAGGGGACTTTCAATAGTCTCCTCCAGCACCACAATTCAAAGGCATCAATCCTTCAGTGGTCAGCTTTTTTTATGGTCCAACTCTCACTTCCATACATCACTGCAGGAAAAACAATAGCTTTGACTATGCGGACTTTTGTCCGCAAGGTGATGTCTCTGCTTTTTAAGATGCTGTCAAGGTTTGTCATCGCTTTCCTCCCAAGAAGCAGGCGTCTTTTAATTTCGTGGCTGTTGTTCCCATCTGCAGTGATCATGGAGCCCAAGAAAGTAAAATCTGTCATTGCCTCCATATCTTCCCCTTCAATTTCCCAGTAGGTGATGGGACCAGTGGCCGTGATCTTAGTTTTTTTGAAGTTGAGTTTCAGACCGTTTTTTGCACTCTCCTCTTTCACCCTCATTACAAGGTTCTTTAATTCCTCCTCACTTTCTGCCATCAGACTGGTATCATCTGCATAATGGAGGTTGTTGATATTTCTTCTGGCAATCTTAATTCTGGTTTGGGATTCCTCCAGTCCAGCCTTCCCCATGATGTATTCTGCATATAAGTTAAATAAGCTGGGGGACAATATATAGCCTTGTTGTACTCCTTTCCCAATTTTGAACCAAGAAGTTGTTCCATATCCAGTTCTAACTGTTGCTTCCTGTTCCACATATAGGTTTCTCAGGAGATAGATAAGGTGGTCAGGCACTCCCATTTCTTTAAGGACTTGCCTTATTTTGCTGTGGGCCACTCAGTCAAAGGCTTTTGCATAGTCAATGAAGCAGAAGTACTGTAAATATTTTTCTGGAACTCTCTGGCTTTCTCCATAATCCAGCGCATGTTAGCAATTTGGTCTCTAGTTCCTCTGCCTCTTCAGAATCCAGCTTGTACTTCTGGGAGTTCTCGGTCCACATACTGCTGAAGCCTACCTTGTAGGATTTTGAGCATAACCTTGCTAGGGTGTGAAATGAGTGCAATTGTACGGTAGTTGCAGCATTCTGTGGCACTGCCTTTCTTTTAGATTGGGATGTGGACTGATCTTTTCCAATCCTCTGGCCACTGGCCAATTAATATTTATTTATTTATTTATTTATTTATTTATTTATTTATTTATTTATTTATTTATTTATTTATTTATTTATTTATTTATTTATTTATCTATTTTTCTATTTATCTATTTATCTATTTATTTGATTTGATTTATACCCCGCTCATCTGGTCAAATCGACTACTTTGAGCGGCTTTTATGTCAGCTAGGAGGTTCTGGGGACAGTAATTCAAAAAATAACTACAAGAACAAGAGAAGAAATGATCCTCAGTTTGGTAGTTAGTATGCAAGTTTCTTCTGTATAAAAAGCAGTGACGTAATAGTACACTTAGAAATACAGGTATTCATCAATAGCTTGATACCATAGCTATTCCCTTCCCAAGGAATATGAGGAAAATACAGGTAGCTGGATGAATTCACATCAATAAATGAGTTCAAGCAGTTTTAATTTCTACCAGGAGCCTGTCTTTTATAAAGCTAATGGTTCTTAACTGTCTATTCAAGACCAAAACATCCACAAATACTTCGTATTTCAACAATATATAATGAAAAATACATGGTTCCTAGAAAAAAATCTCTTTTTCTTCCAGCTACTATGAGGACTGAAGCTCAAGTGCAGAGGGAACAGGGAAAACTAAGTGGGGGATGATTTCTAAGTCTCTGCTAATCAGAAGGCCCCAGATTTTCTATCCTGAGAGCTCTGCTTCCACTACACCACTGAATGAGAGTCTATGAAGAGAAAAACGTTGATAGAAAGCAATTGTTATTGACACAACAACATCGTGTTCAAAAATAGAAAAAGGAGATGCAAACTATCAAGTTGATTAATGATATCATCAGCCATGGTATACAGTAAAAGACCCCTGTCAAAACAGAGAGAAACACAAGTTAGGTTGTCAAAACTGCACACCGCCTCTGTTTAACATATGTGAAGTTACTAGTTTGACAAACCCAAACTCTGCTTTTTGGGCGGCGGCGGTGGGGGGGGGGGGACAATAGTTATATAAGACTGTATCAGTTTTGTACAGCATATTAGTGAGCCACATTTCTATCTGCTTGCTAGTAACATATTCACAGCAGCGTGTAAAACATAAGATACAACACAAAACATACAAAATATACTCAATGCAATATTTAAAAATAAACTCAAAATATACAAAAAGGCATAAACCCACAATGAATTCAATTTCCTGCTGTACAAGGGAGAAATCATTCTAAATAGCATGCCTTTTACAGACTCCTAGAACTGAACTTTGAAACAGCTAGAGGGTCCTGACCAGAGAGTGCGTTTCTGACACTGGAAGCCATAAGCAAAAAAGCTGGAGTCCTACTTGCCAACAGGCTGCTGCTATCTATTAAATTTAGACCCCAGTGCCCTGACATTTAAGCCTCACAACTATCCTGTAAGGTAGGTTAGACTTGAGAGATTGTGATTGCCCTCAAGCACCCAGTTTAATGGCTTAATAGAGATTTGAATCCAGTCCTCTCATGATACTCAAACCACTACACTCCACTGCCAGATGGACATGATAATGGCAGCACTGTAGCAGGACCTTCTATGCTGATTTTAAAGCATCGGGTTATGACCTGAGAAAAAACAAATACCCTTAGGCAACCAGCTATCTAATTGTCATGGGTCCAAGAGAAGAAACAATATTCGCTTCATTCAACTGAGCAGCACCTACACAGTTACTACCACTACCCAGATTGTACATCTATATCCAATTGAAGGGACCTTTTCATACATGAAACAGGAAGCAAGTCAACTTCTTCTCTGCTTTTTATAATAAATCTACAAAGTCACCTTTAGGTTCTTAAAGGTTGCACACTTTGCATCAAAAATCATTCTCAGCCAGAGCCTGGAAAATGAATTTTTTAAAACTACAGCACACAGAGTCTCCTAGCCAGAGCTGGCAGTTGTAGACCAACATTTTTCATGCTCTAGTTTCAACCATTTAATAGAAACGTCAAAGAACTGCATATATTTAATTAGCCTGTACAACTGATTCAAATTCACACGTCTTCACTAAAAAAGACACCCACACATCATTGTCTTCAACCTGAGCCTTTTGTTATTCAAAAGGGCATGTATAAGAGCATATGTTTTAAAGTGCAAGCTACATATTTCTTAATCAACAACATCACATCAGTTGTATTTGTAGCAAAGGTGGTGGATATTTGAAACCGTACATGGAGAAGATGGAAATGAGGGAAGTGGAAGAAAAGTTTCACTAGTATTATGGTGGCTGGAACAAGATTTTCACAGCTCATTAATGACTTAATGAAAACTCAATCACAGATACAACCAACTATAAAGATCGTCAAATTTATGGGCTGTACATACAAGGTCTGATTTGAAAGGCTTGCTTTGACTGAGATTTAGCATCTTTGGCTAGAGGAACCTTTTCAACATGATATGGTACATGGTAGATACATTATGAACAAATGGAAAGCAATTTACACATTTTCAGGGGGTTTCGTTTGGTCAGCCACATGGTAAGAAGTCTCATGTTAAAATATTTTGACAAGTGGTGCTAAGGAATATAAAAACGTATGCTTATATAGGAGCAAAGAAGGGATCGCATGGGACCAAGGAAAGTGCATGACTTACTTTGAGAAAAAATGCATTTTTTTTTTAATTTTAATGTGAACTTCCTTAAGTAAACCAGAAATGAAAGTACTGCAATGATCTAAACATCCTTGCCATCTTCTTAAAGTATATAACTTGTGTGGTATAAAAACTGGCCACTATTCTTAATATTTATTTGGTATTACTAATGCCAAATATGCAGCCCTCATGCTTTTTGCCTCTGAAATCTACCACTCTACTAACATTTTTGATCAAATTACATCAAAGCTTTGAAAAGTCACCTTTTTTTTTAATTCAGCCCTATAATCTCCAAGCCATGCAAACTGAGATTCTAGATGTCACAGTACAAAATATCTTCAAGTTCCTTCATGGTAGATATCCTTAAAGAGCCAGCTGGGCAAGTTCTGAATGTTTGGTGTCTGTTTCTGCTGGCTCCAGACTGCATCAGTTCCCCACAAAGAAAACTTTTGGAATATTTCCTTTAAAAGAACTGCACATGTGTAAGAGAGACTGTACGTCCGTGCACATGCTTAAGGATTAGGGAAACCCACTCATTTGCTCACATCCTGTTGCTTAGTATAGTAAACTGCACCGGAGCAGGTCCACTGAATCAATGAGGATCTAGCAAGTCAGTTTCTTTCCACTGAGTCAAATGGGCCCACTCTAGTTTTATGACTTACTATGCTAAAGTCACAACTAGAGCAGACCCATTTGAATCAGTGGAACTTACAAATGAATTGACTTGGCAAATTTTGACTGATTCAGTGGGCTTACTCTCTTGCAACATACTATGCTCAGCAACTTTTTAGAGGTGAATCATGCTACTTAGAGGCTCAATTCTCTCTTTTAGAGAGAGAAAGAAAGAGACAGAGACAGAGAGCGAGAGGCTCCAAAAATACTGTTTTAGGTGAAATCATCATCCCCCCTCCCCCGCAAAAGGTCTGGGAATCTTTACAGCAGTCGTGGGGGCTACAAAGTTCCCATCCAGCTGTAAGAATCTAAGAAGATCTGGATCTAACCAAGACTCCACATTGCTCAAAATCCTATTTTTTTTACCACACCCAATCAAATGCTTTTAGAAAGCCTTCAAAAAGGCATTTCAATGGGAGTACTTAAGACAGGTCAAAGGTATAATGAAGTGCAGACAACTCCTGAGAAAGTATGGATCTTCAGAGTGCAAATGGGCAAATGTACTGATAAATAGGCATCACTTGAGAACAAACTAAGCCCAACACATAATGGGAGCTACAAATGTTTCAAAATCATTCACCCCGTTATTCATGAAACCTCAGAGTGCAAATGATATCTATATGAAAACACATTCCATATTGAATGTTTAGGCTAAATCCCCTCAGCCTAGACTTTAATAGTTCCCCAATACAGCAAAAAAAAAAAAAAAAAAAAAAATTAAAGGCATTCTTGTTCATTCTATGAACATATGTTAGGATGCAAATTGTCAGTTCTAAATCTGTTTTCAAGAAATGCAAAAATATGCACCATGGGAAGATTGTCTACACTTAATGTACATTTTATGAAACTAACACAGCATTTAGGTCAGGACAATGAATCTTTGTCAATAAATCTTTGTGCCCTGCAATTCCCATCAGCAGCTTCCCCTTATGGCTAATGCTAAAGGATTGTGGGAATTGTAGTTCAAATTATTAGGAGAGCTAAAGGTTTCCCAACCCAGATTTAAGCATAGCACCCCTATGTAGCTGCTACGAGTTCTCTCACTCAGTTTTGAAACTCCCAAGACATGAGACCTTTAAACTGATGTAAATAGTTTTCCCACTATCACCTCTCAATGCTTCTTTGGCAAACAGGTAAAATTCCGCAGTAAATGATGATAGCTTTTCCATGTTTCACAACTCAATGCAAATGTCTAACTCATTTGATACTTACTATGATCTCGATCTTTTGTAAGGATGCATTCTTTTATAGATTCCGTTATCCCAAGACTGGCTGCAGTTGGGAGGGGGCCAAGAAGCGATTCCAAAGCTGAGGGCCTTACAGAAGTTTCTTTTTCTTTGGACTGGTCATTATCAAGAAGTTCACTGTAAAAGTCTTTGTTTAAATGATTTGCAGCTGCTTCCAGTTCTTCGTCTTCACCCTCCTCTTCTCCAAATATACTTGAGATATTATCTTCCACACAACCTTTCAAGGCAGAAGGATCAAATAATTTCATCAAGCATGTTACAGCCAAAATGTACTTAATGCTGTCAAAGGGCTTCTTGAGACTCCCAAGAACCTTCATGACGGCACTGCTTCTCATATAATATCTATCAGCAGTTTATTGATTACCCTTCTATCAAAAGAGCAGAGAACCAAAAACACTGGCTTGCTTTTTTCCCCAAAGAAGTAGTCATGTTAGTCTGTAAAAGCCTATCAGTATCTGGCTGCAGAGCCAGAGGTTGGAAGATCGATTCCCCACTGAGCCTCCTTGACAGAGGCTGAACTTGATGATCCATGGATCCAGTTCTGCAATTCTGAGACGATGATGATTATTACTATGAACTATGTTATCACAAGGTGACTGATATTAAATTGTATGTACCAAAATTCTTTAATATCCCACGAATAGACTGACAACTTTTGCACAAATTTGTCTAATATACCCACTTTCTTAAACGCATGCACCAAATGTCTCAACATGATCATTCATCAATTCTAATGTATAAACTAGTGGATAATTCTGCACTCTCCCTGCTGTATGCCTATTTGGTGTGTCTTGTTCACCTTAAAAATCAATTCACACCTGTCTTTCATTCCATTAATGCATTCTGATTGTGTGAACAGAGCTCCAGAGTCCCCCAAATACATGTTGGTTTCTACAGAGGACTGATGTTATTATGAATTATCTCTTGATTTTGCCCTTTTAATTTCAGTAATAATGCAAAAATGTGGCTCTTTGAGGCTGAAGAAGCACGGTGTCACTTGGTATCTCTAGATGTTCCTGATTACAACTTCCATCCATTCTGAAACAGCATGATCAATGGCTACGTTGGCTAGATATCAGGAAACTTGTAATCTAGAGAGCACAAGGTTAGGGAAGACAGCACCTGAAGACCCATTCATTCTTATATTTCTATTTTTTTCCCTTTCTGGCTCAAAAGACCTGCTTTTTCTCTATATTCAAACATGATTTACACACATACAGCCTGCTCAATAGCTCAGTGAGTTAGTTATCTGGCTACAGAGACAGAACTTGGGAGTTTAATTTCTCTCGGTGCTTTCCAAAAGAAGAGCCAGCTATATAGCCCTAAAGAAAAAGGGAAAGGTAAATCACTTCTGAGTACGCTCTACTAGAAAACCCTAGAAAAGTTCAACCTAAATCAGAATTGATTTGACGGTACAGAATTAAATCTAACATTTATGTCTCTGAAATGCAGAACTATTCTAAAATCATATTTTAAAAAAAGCATTACTAATTATTAGATTTTAAGGAGACTTACCATCTTTACTATAATTTGCGTAAACACCTTTGGCTTTGGGCCTGCTATTCTCTAACTCAATCTCAATCTCATCTTGGTAGCTCGATATTTCACCTGCAGTAAATACAAAGAAGTGTCACCACAGTGCAAAGGAAATGGGGCATAAATAAGAATGTTCTATGAAACGTAGCTGCTACCTTCCAACTCTTCAAGCTTTTTTGACAGCTCCTTCTCAAGCTGGGGAAAGGAGAGAAGAGAAAGAAATGAGCAAAATAATTAAACTGTGTACTGGAAGATTTACGTATGCACACTAATCCATATTCTGCAGTAGACCTAACAACATTCAAAATCATCAGTTACATTCCAATCCATGATATCAGGATTTCATTTGAAGAAATTTGAAAGACTCAATTCACCCTATGATCCAGGATAGAAATTGTAATACGCTCAGGACTAGATTTAAAACACAACTTGAAATTCTGTCCTATGTGAATAAATCCATGAGTGGACTCAGTAAATCCGGCAATACCTAAAAGTAGCCTGGGGATAGCTGAGGACAGTCTAGTTGCAAATTCCCTTCTCCCCATTACACTAAGCCTCATTCGGTTTCAACCAGCCATGTCATTTTCTATGGATCAAGGGATGGAGCAAAAAAAAAAACCCATTAGTGCCAGTGGGGCTCACACCTGGAAACAGTATTTAAATCCTTTCTTATAAAGTAGAAGAACATTGAAATCCAGATTATTGGATTTGAAGACAGAATAGGTGGCCACTCAGAGTTCATGGTAAGATAGGAAGATGGACTCACATTCATTACAGAAAATTATTTTGGTGACGAAGCAAAACTTGGAATGAACTAATTATTTTAACTAATTAGGCCAATCTATTAATTTTTAACTCAATGAATTTCAAACAGTATTAACATGATGCGTTAATTAAGTTCCAATTAATTTAACATTAAGCCAGAACTTTTAATAAAATAGTTTTAGTGGACTTTTCCTTCTGAGACTGTAACCACCAGTGAAAGCGCAGAGCGACTCTGTGCCATAATCTTGAGAAGCAGAAGGGGAGACGACCAGGGCAGCAACAATAGCTGGCAAGGTGTGTGCTTTTATTTAAAATTCTTTGGCTGCAGCATGAAAGCAGACATTAATGTGTGGCAGCAGCTACCAACAGGTAAGCACAGGGTATATAGTATGCATGTGTTTTTGTGAAAGAACACCAGAGCTGCTGTTACTACTCAGCACTTAGAAGCACAGACAATGGAAACACAAGGGATATTAAAGTATTTCTTTTTCCCTTCTCTCTCTCTTTTCATGCAATGACATTGGATTTCCACTTTAACTATGCTTCTCAATTCTACATTGTAGGGGAGCAGAAGCCATTCAACAGTGCTCAAAAATGTTCTGCATGTACTTTAAAGCACTCAAAATACTTGTACTTAAAAACTTCCATCACTGGTTTTACTTGACTGATCCAGAGGAGGAACAGCAATGCAACACCGAACAGCTGAATTGATCAGGTTTCAAATGAACCGAATGTTTTTCTGTCACTTTTTATTCATTGTTCAGTTTTCACATTTATAACTGAGAATATCACAGCATGGATTATCTTGGCCTTAATTAAAATATATATTTTCTAGTTCCTTCATAGCTATCCTTCCAATCGTCTTCTGATCTCTTGGCTGTAGTCTCCATTTTGTCTGATGTCTGAATCAAGGTCCAGAAAGTCCTTTAAAATGTTGACTTTCTCATAGTCAATATTAAAGCTATCCAATTCTAGTCAAGTTTTGCCTTCTTAATGTTCAACTGTAATCCCATCTTTGCATTTGCCTTCACTAGCAGTCATTTCAAGTTATCCTCATTTTGTGCCAATAGTAAGGCATCATCTGAATATTTTAAATTCTTGATGCTTTTTCCACCAATTTTACTCCTCCATCATCTGAATGTATTCTGTTTGATATGTTATGCATATGCACTGGACAGACCGACAAAATAAACCCATGTCTGATCTCTTTGCCAACAGGAAACAATTCTGCTCTCCATATTCTGTCTAGAATATACGTTTTGCATCAAGAAAGTCTAATATTCTGGTCTATCATTTTTTAAAAGAAAGATCCATAGGTTTCATTATCCACAAAGTAATTTTTTGTTGTTGTATAAACCACAAGCTAATGTTATTGTGAAATTCCTTAGTATGCCCTAGTAGCCAGCATATATTTGCAATATGATCTCATCTGCAAATATTATCTAAATATACACAAAAGCTCTTTCAACCATTCTGTTTCTCTCTGGCAATTATAATGCACCCAGGCAGCCATCCTTTACACAGTGACTTAGGAATACATCAGAAGCAGCTCATGACCAGTGAGAGGAAACGCACATCCTGGTTCCACCCACCTCCATCCCGGGAGTTCAACTGAAACAGCAGATAGGACTGGAAGAATTTCACAATCCTAGTTCATTAAGCTTCAGCACTCCTGTTTCATAGGTGGTGACAGACAATGAAGAAAACATGTGCAAAGTCAAATATCCTCTGAAACAAGTACCATATTTGCCGGCGTACAAGACGACTCGGCATATAAGACGATGCCCCAACATTTCCACTCAAAATATAGAGTTTGTTATATACTCGCCGTATAAGACTACCCCCTCTTCCACACACATTCCACACACCAAATAATAGGTGCTATCCGCTGTCAACACTGTACAGCCGCAGCACAACCGCAGCGCCTCTGGCCCACACCTGCATCTCCCTGTGACCGGCACTAGTGTGCATGTGCATGTGTGTGAGCTCTCCGTAGACAAGGGGTGGGCCGGAGCGCCGCTGCTTCCCGCTGAGCAGAACGGGGCGGTCACATCGAAAAGGCTGGCACCCTTGTCTCGCTGCTGATGCTCGCCACGGCCGTGCTGGATACCGTGCGATACTGGATGGTATGTAGAATGAGGTGGGCAGGCATCAGAAGGCTACTATGAGCACCAGGCGAGCATCGGAAGGCCACTATGGGCAGCTATGTCTATCCCAACTGAAGCGCACCGGGTGTATAAGATGACCCCCCCACTTGGAGGCATGTTTTTCAAGGCAAAAAAGTAGTCTTATACGCCAGCAAATACAATATCAACTCAGTAACAGGGCACCTGCCTTGCATGTGTGAGATCTGAGGTTCAATACCTGGCATTTGAAGCTAAAAGGGTTAGGTAACAGGAAATATGAAAAGACATCTGCCTCAGTTGCGGAACAGCTGCTGCCAGCCAGAGCTGACAATATTAGGCTAGGTAGACAAACAGAACTAAAGTCAAGATCACAGCAGTGAACTAAAAATCCCCATTATCTACCGGCACTGACTACAGCACTTGTGAGCAGCAGTACAAGAACTATTGCGGAAATACAATATACATTGCACAAGTACTTGTGCAACGGAAACAGCACCCAGGTAAGTAAATGCACACCAGCTAGCAAAATGGACCTCATACTAGTGCAATGGCAAAGGCAGTTCTTATTAGCTACAGACTTGCTGTAGTGGCTTGGAAATAATTTTCCCTAATCCATCAAGAGCATTAGAATTTAAACAACAAACAGCATAACAAAATGACAGCGAGAGCGCACATGTTGCATAATGAACACATAATGGCCTTCAATGGAGAAATTGCAACTGACTGGGCTTGCATTTAACTAGCTGAGGCTGCCATAAATGTCACAGGGACACCAGCTGCATTTACTGCCATCACCAACTGGCTGTTTATCAAAAGACCATGGCATTTACAGGACTTGATATTTAACAGGATTTCCAATTTGGTCGCTATAATTTGAGTATGTAGGCTTTTCTTTTTGCTGAATCAATGCAAAGATATAAGTGCCAGAGTCCATTGTCTGCCATGGCTATTGAACAGTAAACTCCTTTTTCCATTAGCATGGATCTCTATTTGCTGGAATGAATAAAGAGCAGACAGTTGATTTAACTAGATGACCTCAAATCCAGATATTCTGACAGCAAATAACTTTCCCTTTTCCATTTTCCTTACAACTTGTGTAAATGTATAAATTGCTATGCTTCCTTTGAATGTTCTCTCTCTCCAAAGCAACCCCCTCCAAATGTAAGACACTCTGGCCATTCCATCAATTTCTCATAAAACACTCTCTAACGAAAGAAAAAAGAAGAAAAAATATGTGGTTCCGTATACATGATCTGAAAGCAAGGATGGGTGTTACATATATTAGACCACTTTTAAAATCACAAGCAAAAGTTAGCTTTCATCTCCACAGAGGTCTTCATCAGGCTAATCACCACTTGAGCTACTAGGAACCACAGAGCTATGGGCGGTGTGGAAGAAACATAAAAGATCCAAAATTTATGGGAAGAGATAAATGCCAAACTCCTTTGTCAAAAGCAAGTTTTAAAACAGTGGCTACAGATTCAGGTGAAAGGTACAGATTCCAGATATCACCTTCAAACCAGAGCATTACTAAAGATGAAGTCTGAAACCCACACTTCTGACCACAGTCAGAACAACTTGGGACAATTTAAAATATATATGTACAGTGGTGCCTCGCATTACGATGTTAATTTGTTCCAGCGAAATCGCTGTAGAATGAAAACATTGTAAAGCGATTTTTAAAAGCCCATAAAAAAGCATTAAAACCCAATTAATGCATTCCTATGGGCTTGAAACTCACTGTCCAGCAAAGATCCTCCATAGCGTGGCCATTTTCGCCGCCCATGTAGCGAGGAATCCATCCCAGAAAACAGCGGGTGGCCATTTTAAAATGGCCGCGGATGGCCCGAAATGCCCCCCCACAGCGTTTTCGCGACCTCCGTAAGCAAGGGGAGGGCGCGAAAACACTGATAGGGGGCCATTTCGGGTCATCCGGTGGCCATTTTGGAGCCGCCGATCAGCTGATCGGCGGCTCCAAAATGGCCACCGGACGCAAAAACATCGCTAGAGGGGTAAGTTTGGACACTTATTGGAACGCATTAAACTAAGTTTAATGCGTTCCAATAGGCTTTCCTTGCCCGTACAGCAATGTTTTCGCATAGCGAAGGTTAATCCGGAACGGATTAACCTCGCTATACGGGGCACCACTGTATTGTATACAATAAGTCTTCCAGGTTTCAAGCAGAGTTCATTCCTATCACCTGATCTTTTCTACTAGAAATGCTAAGGAAGGCATCAGAAACTTTTTGCATATTAACACACATTTGATCACATAAGCAGTTAGAGTGGATCACTATGCACCTTCTGCAACCCATTTCAAAATTATCCTTTGGAATTAGTCCCAAATACCTCCATTATGGAACAATTCAGTATTAGTAACTATGAAGTGGCCAACTACCTTCAGATGGGCATACTAAGGTCCAACCAGACCTTAAAATGAAAATCCCCTTTTTAAAACGATCAATACCAGAATGCTGTAGCTGGCATGGGCATAGATAAGTGACTTTTTCAAGCCTTGGAATCAACAATGATCTGTCAAGGACAAGAACTTTCACACATCCAAAGATTTGGAAAAATAGCCCCAAATGCCCACACAGAAACTTCTGGAGAGGGGTTTCAAGTCAACATCAAAAAAAGTTTTATTTTTCTATACACCCACAATCATTTGCACACAGAATTAGTAAATGTTCAGAAATATCTGTCAGTGCAGAAGCCAACACCGCATGTCTTGGCAAGCAATGTTTTGGAGCAACTCCAACACTATTTGATCATAATTAATAGCAGCACTTATTTTAAGTTGGACCAGTTAAAACACAGAATTCTATGTACTGTTTTGTTTTTATTTTTCTACCTCTGGGCATCTCCAGGGAGAAAAGAACTAAGAAAAAGAAAGGTGTTTTTTTTCAGCATCCAATTAACAAGTAAATACCTTTCCAGCTGTGTCCTTTGTTAATTGGGGTGGAAGAATGAATGTGGCATACAGAAGAGAATGAATTTGCATGGAACAAAATAAGCTTAGCTGTATCATATGAAAAATTCCAAATCTTGTAAATCAAAATAAATTTGTCATTACACTGCAAGGTGAGGTGTAGGCTGATGAGAACATGTGCACAGCAGGTAGGCTGCCAGAGAGAGAGAAAGCAGAACTGCAGTTATGATAGTTCTGTAAGCAGAACAAACACTCGGGCCCAGTAACCATCTCCCAAATAGGAGCAAGCACAGAACCCAAAGACCAACATGAAGTTGGCATTGATTCATTAAACATATTGAAACTCGATCCAGACAAGATGGAAGTACTGTTAGTGGGTGCTTCACTGGACAGGCTGGAGGGCCATTTCCCTGCCCTGAATGGGGTTACACTCCCCCTAAGGGACAGGGTCCGCATCCTGGGGGTGCTCCTGGACCCCAGTCTAACTCTGGAAGCCCAGGTGGACTAGGTGGCCAGGGGCGCCTTCCTTCAGCTGTAGTAATTATACCAGCGACAGCCCTACCTGGACGATTGGAGTCTCATGACAGTTACACATGCACTGGTAATATCTCGCATAGATTACTGCAATGCGCTCTACGTGGGGCTGCTTTTGAAGACGGTCCAGCAACTGCAACTGGTCCAGAATTGAGCTGCGCGGCTGGTGAGTGGCGGGGCCGCTAGAGAACACATCAAGCTGATTCTTTAAATTACACTGGCTATCAGTTGCAGCCGGGGCCCAATTCAAAGTGCTTGTTTTGACATGTAAAGCCCTAAACAGCTTGGGCCCTGGATATTTGAAGGACTGCCTCCTTCCATATGAGCCTACCTGGCAGTTAAGATCTAGCCAGGGGGCCCTTTTGAAAGAGCCGTCCCTCAAAGAGGTAAGAGGGATAGCTTGTAGACAAAGGGCCTTTTCAGCAGCTGCCCCCAGACTATGGAACGCCCTCTCCCGAGAGAAATTCGTCTGGCGCCGATGCTGATAACATTTCGGTGCCAGGTCAAAACTTTCCTGTTCAAGAAGGCTTTTAATTGAAATAATATCAACTGTGGGTCCTGATGGCAATTTTTAGAGAATATATTTTAATTGTATTTTAATTGTTTTGTCTTTTTTATTGTATTTTAATTGTTGTAAGCCGCACAGAGACCTTTGGGGAGTGTGGGCGGCATATAACTCAAATAAATAAATAAATAAATAAATAAATAAATAAATAAATAAATAAATAAATAAATACTCCAATTATCTTCTTGCTGGGCGTTCTCTTGTCATATCTCAATATTTTCTCCTGTATCCAAAACTCTGCTCACAAGGCAATTCAGCAATTATGTTCCTCAAACTATGTGAGTCCTCTGTTCAAATCCCTAACTTGAATTCTTAGCCACCTTCTTTACTCAGCACCTGACCTTGGGAAATTTCCTTTTTGGGATTATTATGAGTCCCATTCAGTAAATCCACTAGCCATATTAGCTGAGGGATTGCAGAAACTGAGGACAAAAAAGAGGACGTTCTCCCTGGTCAGCAAATTATTTAAAATTCTCCAAGGAAGAACATTCCAGCCACAACACCCTGGCTCATAACTTCCATTTTTCAGGGCAGGTCCTCCCAACAATGATGAAAATACCTTTATTTCAGCAAGCTTTTAAATAAAATACTGTTTTGTCATGGATCAAATGACTTTGTAGGGATCCAAGCAGATCTCAGTAGTAATTCATGTTTTTCAGAAGGATTTTTATAAATTTTAATGATCCTCTCTGTTAAACGACTTTGCTAGTGTTATGAGTGCTTTATGCACTTCTTTGATCATCATCATTTTAGGTTTCCTGATGGAAGAGCAAAATAAGATAAACTGGATAGACAGCTTGACCAGAACATTGCATCTCCTACCACAAAAAAAGAAAGAAAGAAAGAAAGAAAACTCTTACAAGCTAAAAGTATTCACCTGTTGAATCTTCAGCTTTCGTTGACCAGCTGTAAAAGACGGAGGATCACATTCCTCTTCTAAATCGATTGTCATGAACTCATCTATTGTTAGCTGACTTGCAGGTGTATCTTCAAACTCCGTAAGTCTAAAGGCATACATATATCAGTTAATGCAAACATTTTAATGTAAGGATCTCACCGCAGACAAATCAAACCAGAGGTAATATATATTCTCCAGCTCTTAAGAAAATCATGTAAAGAACTTGGCCCAAACAATTTAAAATAACTCCGCTGACTCCTTTCTTGCCAGGCTGATGACAACAAATAACAGTTCTCAAATGTAAAATGACCATTAAAAGGAACACGTTTCATATTTTAATACTGTAAGCCGTCTTGGGTCCTTTTTAAGAAAAAGGAGGGGTAAACGTATTTTAAATAAATGCATTCATCTCAGAAAATGTCCTTTGATGCATAATTGCATTAGCATATATGATAGCTTCATTTTGCAAGTTTAACCGACATTAAACCATCCAGCCCTGCTTGACTGTAGACCTCTGGGATTTAAAGCAGAGATCTTATCCATAACTGTTTACTCAAGATCCTTTAATATGAGATGTCTGGGAATAAATGTGTAATGTAACACATGCAAAACTCTGCCAACAACCTCTTTACTTCCTTTTCTGAAAACAAGTAATGAATTTTATAGATGGAGAAAATGTGCCCAATATAAGACAATGCAAGAATCGCAGAGATACGCCAACGGTAGAATAATTGTTTTGATCACCATGTTTTGATCCCAATGGCTAAAAGTTGGAGCCCCAGAGAAATCAGGCGGGTGCCATTCCTGCTGAGCTTCCAGACAGCAGGCAAGACTGCACCGTTTCACATGCCTCCTAGTTTAACAGCTGGTTCCTAAATGATGTTTTAAAACTGTTTTTAAATAATGTTTTGATCTTTTCTTCTACCTTTTTTGCACTACTTTGGTGGGCATAAAAATGATAAATATAGAAATAAAAATAAGAAATAAAAAACAGTATTAGTATTCACAATGTTGTTCACTTGATATATTTCTTTAACCATTTTGCATTTACAACGTAAAGAAAATAGCATAAATGGGGGGGGGGGTCATGCAATGGGCAGATGCTGCTGCTCCATGAGAAATGGCTACAACATTTGCAGCATTTTAGCTCAGAAAAAGGCAAAGAAGGACAGACATGATTTAGATGCATAATGCGGAGAAAGTGATGAGAAAGACATTTTTCTCCTTTTCTTCAATGGGATTATCCACTGAAGCTAACAACTGGATAGTAAAGGCAGAAAGGAAGATCATCTTTATACAGCAGATAGTTGAATGCACTTTGTGATGGAATGACTGAAATGGCTTTTAAGATGGGTGAGAGTAACTCATGGAGAAAAGGGCTATTGATGATTAGTGGTTCTAATGACCATACACAGTCTCTAGTATCAAAGGCTGTGTGCCTGCATATATCCAAGCAGGAAAGTGCTGGTTCCCCACCCTCACTCCATGGTCCTTCTTCTGAGCTTTCCCTCTGGTTATTGTCAAAACAGAATGCTGGACTAAACAGGCCTTTGGTCTGATCCACCTCAAGTCTTCTAGTGTTACTATGCTAAGTATTTCTTCTCCTCTCTTGTTTTAAGTGCAATGAGTGATACATACTTAATAGCACCACAAATATATATTGCATTTCAAGTGTTCAAGCCCTTCGCATACTCTTGCAGTCCTCTTTGAGAAAAGCCAGGATTATGTTCCATAACCTGCTGCTTGAAAGCATCTGGAACTCAGAAGTCCTATTCAGTTATTCTTAAAGCACATGTGCTTCATATGCGGTCATCCATCTGTGTATCTCCACATCGTCCAGAAGCTTGGGTGTGTCCATGCATGCCTTCTAGATTGTACAGACAGGCTACACAATTCACTACTCTTTAACCGGTCAATTTCAGGTGTTAAAAGCAATAAAGGAGGAGGTGGGATTACGATGTTCCTCCAACATATATGGAGAACATATGCTTTGGAACAACAGAAGAGGTTGGAGTGGCTTCCTGAGAGCCATCTCGTAGGTTTGAGGGTAAGAATAAGGGGCATCTTGGGTAGCAACTCACATATTTTTATTTATATTGTGTGAACTCCTTAAATTGGGAAAATTGCGGCCATATGCTTAGGACAGCAACAGCTATACATAATGCACGGAACAACCTCTTTTTACACTACAAGGATGTAAAGATGGGGGTATTCGTATTTACCCCCGCACAGCTGGACATAATGAGGGTCCTGCCCCTTGGGGTCGGACCGTCCACTCACACATCTGCTGGTGGAAGCTCCATTCTCTCCACCAATTACTCCGGAGCTCGCAGTTGGCTATCCATTCGTCAGCCTGGCAGGGAGACTCATCTTCCCTCCTTCTCCCAGGATTGGATAGCCAACTGAGAGCTCATCAGAAATCACTGATTCGTTAAATATTCGTCCCTTCATATTCATGGGTTCCAGAGACCCTGATGAATACAAAGGGATGAATACTGCCCCATTTTTATTCACCCCCCTTACGAAGAGAGGGAAGGCTAGTCTTCCCTCTCTTCCTATGGTTTTCACATTCTGCCTACTGGCCCGCCAATCAGCTGATTGGCAAGTGGATAGGCAGCCACCCAGCCCCAGTTTATCCCCCACCCCTTTCCTTTCCCTACCTTAACTACCGCACCCCACCAACCCACCGCACCACACCACCCCCCCCATGATTTCCACCGTAAGGGAATCCAAGCTGCCCTTTGCAAAGATGGCACCTGCAGCTTCCCTACCCTAAATGAGGCCACAGCCGCCATATTTGCAAAGGGCAGCCAGTGTTCCTTTCTACAGGCTGTAGCTGCAGAGACCAGGTGGAGATGGCGGTGGCAATTATGGTGGGGGTGCATCAGTGGGGGTGGGGCATCAATGGGGGTGGTGGGGGGTCAGATATTTTTTTTAGTAACCCCACCACGAATCAACAAATAAATGTGTGCTTCATCGGTTCATGGGGGCAGCTTTGTGCTTCGTGAATCGTCAAGTTTTGATGACTCACGAAACAGAATGACTTGCTAAAATGGTGAGTCGTCCCCATCTCTACTAATGAGCTTTCCCCTCAATCCTGCATGCTGGTTTTTTCGGTATCACACACCACTGTTCCAGTTACTGATCATTGTCCTTACTTTTTCTGTGTGTCACAAAATCAGCTATCCAAGAACAACCTCCATCTTCTGTATTGTTCTCATCCCCTGGGCAAATGGAACAGATGCCCAAGGGAAGTCAAGCTAGTTGCATCCCTCACCAGCTGAGTCTACATTGCTTCATAAATTGCTTTGGTTCTTTCAATTATTTTTAAAGCTGGTGTTTAGAGTTGTTCCTGGTGTACTTTATAGTGTTGGCTTATAAATGTTTTTTTGACAACAACTATCTCCTGCTTTTAAATGTTTTGCTTTTTATAGAGAATTAATGTGGAGCAGAAAAGTGATGAATGAATCAATGAATGAGTGATATTGGGGCTACCAATCAATTAGAAAAGCAGAAGGAAAGATAAAAACTGGTTTTGGAGGGTCATAGCATAAAATCTCAGTTAAAAAGGAGAAAGAAAGATTATTTCACCTGCCAAGGTTCTCCAACCTCATTTGGTTTTTTGATTTTGTTCATTTTGCACATGTTTACATTGTGCTTGCATATTTATATATGTATGTGTCACTTAATAAATAAATTTATCAACATACTGCACAGTAGTCAAATACAATGTCTAACTTAACACCTATAATGCTTGATCGGGTCAAAGTTATTGAGGAGGCCTGGCTTGAATGATTATCTTCAATTTTGAGCATGCACCTAAAGCACAGAATTGTTGGTGCAATACATACTTGTCAGGGTGAGGTCTCAGCACGAAAGTTACGCACAGCAATGACTGGCCTAAACAAAACTGAACTGGGATGCTGCACCTGGATTGGATTTCTTCTTTGATCATAGCGGCCAAGGAGGGATTTGGGTGACAGCCTTGTTCATTTCCCCAGTGGCAACAGAAAGCAGGTAGAAGATGATCAAACAGATTCCCCATGGAAGGGAGTTGTATGGCTTAGCTGTGAGTGACTCCCACAAGCACCCTCTCTCTAGACCCCCAAGAAACAGACAACATGAAAAGGTGGGAGAGGTAAAAGGAACTCTCCCTGTAATCTTCACAAGTGAACAGGTTTGTACAGGAGAAGGTGAGCCTTCAAAAATAAAGCAAAAACATCCTGATTCTAAACCGTAAAAGGTTACAAAGAAGGGAAAACATAACCCTTCATTCCAGTCCTTGGATGGGCGATCATCCACTGATAGGGGGGACCACAAGGGGCTGCAGTATGTCATTTGGGAAGCCGAGGGGCACTGAATCTCCCAACAATACTATGAGAGTTCTGGTGGGTTGCAGGTTTTGTTTTCTGTTTTTCTGTACTGACTTTTGTGGTTGCAACTCTCAAAGTGATACTATTTTCTAAGCAAGTGTAAAAATAAATTACTTAAATTCTTCCTATCTTTGCTGTAGACTGTTTCCTGAAATGTTAAGACTTGCTCAGAAGGAAATTCTGCAGAGAAAATGATACTTTTATCCATGACAGGAAAATGAAGAGCTTGTTGAGCTAACTTGGTGTAAGAAATTAGGAAACCAGCTGAACTGGATTATAGCCTAGTGCATTGGCAAGATGCTTGCAATGGTACCAATGATACCACTTTGAAATGATTTTAATATGTATTTCAGGATGCTACTTAATTTAGCAAAGCAATTCTTGGTGGATCTCCAGCGGAATCTGTAGTCAGATACCAAATAAAGCCATGCAGTTCCATTCATAGCAAACATTCTTTTCCTTTTGGTAACATCCCAAATTCCCTAAGTCAGCCATCTGCTTGACAGCTGATTCAAGATCCATCCTGACTGACGCATATCCCTTAACTACCAATGCTGGTTATTTCTTCCCCAGGGTGCTTAATATAACTTTTACTCATCTTGTCAGCTCTCTAATGCACACCCATGATATCTTTCAGAACTTGGTACATCACAAAGCAAAGAAACAGGATTCCACCTTTCCTCCACTCCCCAAAGCATTCTTTTTACTACACAAAGAGTACTAGGCTATGTGGTTTCCATAAAAAGACTCACTGCTAAAATTAAAGTGACTGCTACTATATATAAATGAATTACACACTTTTTTAAAAAAAATGCTAATATGTATCTTCAGAAACTGCCATATGTGAGTACAAAGAGGCTTTAGCACTTGGATACAGGTTGATACAGAACACATGGCTTGCATATGTAAGCTCCCCAATGCACATTTTATGGTGAGATTGTCTCTGTGGCTTGTGATTTAAAAAAACAGAGAGAGATCATAACTGCATCCTAAGCGTTATTTCAGAAATGCAATCACACATCACATTGGAATAGGGGAGGCACACTTGTTGATAAAATGCATTCCAAATCTAACTGTCAAATTTCTTATCTTTTTATCAGGAGCTGTTAGAGACAGAACTGAGAACTGATTTGATCACTACTGCTGACTGATACAAGCATCAAAACTACAGAACCTCCCCAGATTCCTGGTCTCTTGTTTGACTTCATCCATCCAATCTGGCCATTGACTGCTAGTCAATTCTGCTTCCTAGATCCCAGTGGCTGGATGCCTGCATTTTAGCTCAGACAATCGTACAGCGTGTTTTTCTATGTTGTGTGGAAACTCTTAAGTTCTCTTGGACTAAAAAGAAAACTACACTGTTCAAAAGGAGACATCATAGCTCAGCAATGGATGGAAATGCAAAATTAAATGAAAGAGTTTCCAGTGGAAGGTAACTCAGATTGTCATAGTGCACGCCTTGTGCTTTGCTGGCTAAACTGTGGCATGGACAGAACTTTGAAGCTTACTGGAAGTGCGGTAGCTGTAACCTTCCGAGAAAGAACACCATCTCACCCTTCTGAGACACAGCAATTAGGGGACAAAAATAAAACTCCCCCATCTGTACAAAAAAAGATTTGCCTCCAAGATTCAAGCAGAGCTTAGAACTAGGCGGGGTATAAATACAATAAATAAATAAATAAATAAATAAATAAATAAATAAATAAATAAATAAATAAATAAATAAATAAATAAATAAATAAATAAATAAATAAATAAAATAAAATAAAATAAAATAAAATAAAATAAAATAAAATAAAATAAAATAAAATAAAATAAAATAAATTATTACTTCTTTGGACTCCTCTCAGAATCCTAAGCCACCAAGGCCAAGATCACTGAGTGTTTGAGTCCAAATAAGTTTTTAAAAAATCAAGCTCTGGATTTGCCTCAACAGAGGATCACAGATGGGCTCTTGACTTAGACCCTCCCACCCACAACACTCTTAAGACAGAAACGAAGACGAACATTCTGCACTAGGAAGCTGGCTTATATTCAATCAGATCATCAGCCTCTCTAGTTCAGTATTATTTTTATTGACTGAGAGTGGTTCCCGTGGCATTCAGCCACTGTTTTTCCGTGACCAAACTGGAGATGCCGTGGATTGAACCTGGCATGTTCCACATACAAAACAAGTGCTCTCTCACTGAGATACAGCCTGCCCCACATCCACTGAGATGAGAAGAGTAAGGATAGGGGGAGAAACTGGCAAGTGATCTGCCCCTCATCTATCCCTGGGTTAAATCTCAGAAGAAAATGTAATGTCTGAACAGATCCTCTGTTTCATAAGAAGTAGGTATGAATTTTTTGAAAAAGAAAGAATTCTGTGAGACAAGTGCTTATTAATTCACTCAAACTCTACTTAATGACATCTTAAGAATCTAAATGGTTGAAGGGGGGGAAGCTTGAAGAAAAAAAGATATTGGGCTGAGGAAGGCTTACTCAGGAAGGTTTGTTTTGAATATGCCTGCGATAAATGCGATATAATGTGGGACTATTTGAGAAACATCAATCATGTTTTATGGATTTGTGATAAATACAGTTGTAATTATAGCTCCCTGAAAATAATTCAGCTGTCACGTTTACCTCGTCAAAGTAAATAACACTGTCAATTTAGTTGATGTGCATGACCTGAGTAAACATTTCAAAGCACGAATTTTGCAGTTATGCTCCCTCATTTTAAACAACTGCTCAAATGAATGTACTTCTACTGCAACACAACACGTTTGCCATCAATCAAATAAAATGACGGCTGTGCATCAATAATCCATCCATGTCATGTGGAAACTGTGCAAACTATCTACTTAATAGGGCCACTCACTTTTAAATCACTTTAAAACAGTAAGTTTTAATTTTAAGCAATTTTTATGGTGGCTCCTACCCTATAGGAAGCCTTACTTGTTCTGAAGTTTATTAAGAGATTATACAAATTCAGAGAGGATCGAGTTCATAAATCATTACTTTGATCAACTCAAGATCAGGCAAATTACACACAGGAGTTTCACTTCCTGTTTCTAGAAATCTTGGACTTTTTCTGAATTAAAATAACTTTACCAAAGGCTATAAGCATGATAATTGTACAGACACTTACCATATTTTTCCATGTATAAGATGACCCCATGTATAAGACACCCCCACTTTTCTAACCCAAAATTAAGAAATCTATGTGGGGCTTAGCAAATGCACGGGGGAAAGGATCAAAGTGCTGCAGGATAATTTAGATCCCTGCTTTCCCCTCCACTTGTTTCTGTTCTTTCCTCAGCTTACTTCCGTGTATAAGACGACCCTCAATTTTTAGTCTAAAGATTTTAGACAAAAGTATAGTCTTATACATGGGAAAATACGGTAACTGAAAGGTAGTATGCTTCTGGAACAACTGTAGGCAACATGCAATCCACATGCCAGCTATGCCTTGACTTTTCTGCAGCCCGCAATACCCTCATTTACTGCCAATGCAGAAATCAGCAGCACTGCTACAGGAGTAATCACCCCACCAAGATTCTGCAGCATGGCTATGATCTGAGTTCCCTTCCTTTCAGGGAATATTGGTTGGGAGGATCCAATGCAATCTCCTGCCCCGAGGAAGTTGCTCACTCCTGCTCTGAATACCAACTGCTTTCATTTATATGTAGCTGAGGCTTTGCTGTTGCAATGTTTAGGCTTTGCATATACTGGACACCAATACATTCAAATTAAATCAACAAATTAAGCTGCCAATTAATCACTAAAAATTATTTCATCGGCCCACAGCCCTAATATTTAGGATTTCTGTAAGCTATACAGAAATCAAGTGAAATATTTATTTGCTTCCAACTGTGAAGTTGTCAAGTATTAACAGGAAATGGATGTAAGAATTACATACAGTTTTTCAAAACAGGAGTTATCATCAAACATTTTCTATTTGAGCCAGTACTTTTCTATTATTCAAGGAAAAACTAATTTAACCTTTTCTGGGAGTAGCAGCAACAGAAACACCTTTTTAAAGCCTGTTTATGTTCTTGGATTATTTTTGATTTGGGGATAAAAACACCTTAATATCCTGGCCCTTGCCTGATGGGATTAACATTACGATTCCTAGTTAGAGCCAGTGTTTTAAAAGTGTATAATAGTTTTACTTTTTTCTACCAAACAAAAACATTTTAACTGAAATCCACTTTGTGGGTAAAACAGAGGAATGCTTTGACTATTGAACATGTAGAATTACATGGAAAATTTCCATAACACAATCTATGTATAATGCAGGTCTGTAAATAACATTGCATTATTTCAGAAAGTTGACACTGTCACACAAGCTACTCTCTGGTTTGCATCCAACTCTGAAACCTTTCAAAGGTCAGGATTTAAAGAGGCTTTTTAAAAATCATCTGGAAACTACAGTAGTGCCTTGCATAACGAGCGCACCGTTTAACGACGAATTTGCATAGCGATCCGTTTTTTGGGATCGCTAATGCGATCGCATACCGATGGTTCCGATGGGCAAAATTCGCTTTGCGACAATCAGTAAGCATTTCACTTACCGATCTTTGCATTGTGATGTCGGGGGAACAGCTGATCGGCGGTTCCAAAATGGCCACCAGAAGACCCAAAATGGCCACACGCAGCGTTTTCGTGCCCTGCCCTCGCTTACCGAGGGCGCGAAAATGCCTGTGCTATGGAGGAACATCACTGAACGGTGAGTTTGGGGCCCATTGGAACTTCGTTTAATGCGTTCCAATGGGTTTTTCTATTCCGTTTAGCGATGTTTCCGAATAGCGATGGTTAATTCAGCCTCTTGAAATGAAGACCTACTTAAAACAAGAGTGATGAAACAATTTAACATCTACTGGGATTTAGAGGCAGTATAAATTCAATAAGTCCCACACACACACACACATTAGATTTGCCAAATTTGTGTTTTATAGCAGGGGTAATTAATCCGGAGCCATCTCAACATTTAGGACCCTCTCTTCATACTGAAATAAGTCCCTCTTTGAGGAAAAACAGCCATCAGGATTCGATGGACTGGAACTCAGCATGCCATCACAAGTCTGACTGAGTTACATGTACTAGCTGGAACAGCTATGGACCAAATGGAATTATTTCCATTCAGCACTGTGGGTGAGGCACAGGCTGTGATTATTCATATTACCAGCCAATCCTTGGGCAAATGTTGCATACTCAAGTTCCCTTCTGTTCCTAAACAGAACAGAACTTGAGTATTTATTTATTTTATTTTTATTTTATTTATATCCTGCCTATCTAGCCGGTTAAGACCACTCTAGGCGGCTCTAGTATGCAACATTTGCCCAAGGATTGGCTGGCAATATGAATCCTCTGTGCCTACTGTAAATGGTGGCACACCAGATCTTCTGACCTTGGTTTGTCCAAAACTGAATATTCTCCTCTTCAAATCCAGCTCCAGCAGCAGACCTCGAAGGAACCAGATGGAGGAACAGCAATATCCTATATATGGCTGCAGTCATTCGCATGGCCACTCTGGCCCTGATGAACACTCTTATTCACATTTAAAAATTAAGTGGATGGTCTGCGTGGACCTGCTGCTTTTGCACCATGTCAGGACTATCCTGGCCAGTAACACCTTTCTAGAAAGGGAAAACGCTCCTGTGGTCCATATTATCAATGCTAAACTCACAATTGCACTGAGTTACAAGTAAAATGGGAGTGGGAGCAAAACCTCTCAAAAATGCAACCTACCTTTTCCTTAACGTAGATTCACCCACTTTAACCACTCTGATGACTTCTTTCACTGTACGCCGGAAATCGTGCATTCTCGCTGCAACCAGAAGAGCTGGAGCACAAACAGGGAGAGCGCCACATCAAAAAGCAGCTCAGTGGAAGGCAAAGCAAGGGAATATGGTGAGTCATGCAAGTAGCCCATCTGAAATTCTAATTCTCATATTAATTTTGAAATATTGATGTTTAGCTCCGGGCTTGAATATAGAGTGATTAAAACTGGAACTTTATAAAACTTAACTTTGCAAGCAGTAAAATTAAGCCAGCCGCCAAAGAGCTTTGGTATGTACATTCAATGTGATCATTCCATGGACCTGACCCATACAAAAAATATTTGTTCTCAGGCATGTCTCCTCGAGCATACAGACTGATAGAGGAGAAAAGTTCCTGTTGCAAAATGCTTGGTCTGCCAGAATCCAAAAAAAATTGCTGGGAAGTGAGGGGGAGTGACAGGTTGCTTGTCTAGAAGTGTAGTTCTTTGATTCATCCATGGATTCATATCTATAGGGGTTCTGCACCTGTACAGAAAGCAGCTTCCAGAGCCTAAGGAGGAGCGTTTTTCCCCTCCCCCAGTGCCACTGCAAATGATCAGGCACACCCTAAAGGCTTTCTCTCAGTTCTCCTCCATCAGCCACCCAGACATAAGCTGAGCATGACAGACAGAGGGGAGGAAGGGGGGAATGTATGAATTCATGGATGACCACTCAAAAGAACTGCAGTTACAGATAGGCAAACTGTCCTCCTTCATCGTGGTCTCTGTGAATCACATATATGAGTGACTAGCAAGCTTATCTGCTGGAGGAGAGATGCCACACTATCACTGATGTGAGCACTGCTCTTCCAAAAGAAGCATCTAGCTGGGAATGAATATCCAGTCCATAATGTCTGATGAAGGTAAGTGGCTGAGATTAGCTCTGCAGGCCAAGTCAGTCCTCTTTGAGCAGCACTGGGTCTCAACAGCCCTCATTTAATTCCCTGAGGTACTGGTCAATGAGCCAACTCATAAGCTATTAGGATAGTATGGTGGTTGTGGGTTTTTCGGGCTCTTTGGCCATGTTCCGAAGGTTGTTCTTCCTAATGTTTCGCGAGTCTCTGTGGCCGGCATCTTCAGAGGACAGCAACCTGTGCTCTATTAGGATAGTCTCTTATTTTACCAGTCTTTAGGATGGCACTGGGTTGTCCTTTCTGGGGCTGGGACAGCAGAGGAAAAGTCAAACAAGCTTCCAAAAGTCCTTTGTGCAAGAGAGACAGAAGGACCAAGCACATCACACGTCCATCATGTGAAGCGATTTGTCAAGAGGTGTTTGAGGACTGGCAAAAAAAGGTAGGTAACACAAATGGTTGGAAATAGGAAACTGTTTGGGTAAGAAACTGACATCTGGAAATAAGGCAACTTTACCTTTGTGAAATTGCAGGAACAGAGGGTCAGTTCTGAGAGAATGGAGATCATTGGCATGACTCACTGATGTGACAGCAACAAGAAAGACAGTTCTAAAGATCAACAGCCTTATTTTATCAGTCGCCATAGGCTCCGAGGGAGGTCTCATAAGCTGTATGAGGACTAAAGAATGAAACTCCAAGATTCTGGTGGATGCCTGATATTTCAGGAACTTTTAAGAACGGTATTTACAAAGAGACAAGATGACAAGCAGCCATGAGGTTGATGTGACACAATGGATGCTAAATAGACTTGAATGGAGGACTGGACAAGGATGATACCAACATCGAAGGCAGTACTAAAATGAGAGTGGATTCCACGGGCGATGCACCTGTGTCCGAGGTTGGAAGATTTATGTGTTTCAGAGGCTTCAAGGAAGCAATTTTCCATAGTGCTTGTGGGCTCCTGTGCATTTGAGGGACTGAGTCAATTGATTTTGCAGGCTTTTCCCAGAGACAAGATCACAGTCTGGTGAGGTGATGTTTTAGAATGACGGAAGTAAAAGCCTTAAAAATTTACAGTTTTGTGTAATATGTCCCTCACTGAGACAAAAAGGCGTTTATCATGTCCGTCAGAATGAGACACTTTGATCCCCAAGCAACACACTTCTTGAAAGGAGACCCAGAGGCCATAAAATTGAAACAGGATAATGATAACGAAAATAACGATACTATTTTTTTAATTTTTAATTTTTTTGTAGAAAGGGTCAGGAAAATTGAGGAAGTAGAAAAAGTAATAAAAAAAGAACTATTTATAGTTCAGAGAATAATAGAATTATAAGTAAAGAAGTGCTCCAGATGCTGCTCATGCAGCAGACAAAGAAGAACCGAGGGACAGCCATTACGATACCTCTGGCCATGCGCAGTGGTGCTGAGGGAGCGGAGAAATGCCTCTCTTTGTGCTCCGGAACGTTCCAAGATTGCTTTCTGGGTGGTGCAGAACCCCCATGTGTGTGATTCACAGAGACCATGACAAAGAAGGTTACAGTTCTCAGAATCCTAACCTGAGAATTGTGGGGGATTCTACAATTGTATCCCAAGAGAAGCAACTCTTCTAAGCTCTGGACCTTGCTCCAATCAATATGCCTTGATCAAACTAGGCTCAGGGAAAGGCAAGAGAATCTAAAATTTTAAAATTGCTCAAGCAGGTATGTGTCTATAGCAATGTATGTGAAGGGGTGAGACTGTACCAATGTGCAATGCCTAGGATCATCAAAGAGAAAAAAGTACGTTTAGCCCATATGCACTATCCCAATATTGTTAACAAGTGTCTCCGAGGGGATGGCTAAGCACAAGTTGCTACTTGCCCGTTCTAGGCTCTGAATTTCCCCCTACAAAAACCAACACTGGGTATGTGCCACATATTTGTCAAAGTCTACTTGATTATGGGGCAAGAGAAAGACAGGTGCTCGAATTACTCGCTTCACTTTTCTACAATTGTCCCTCTTATATGCATCTTCGATGTCCTGCATTAGATTTGTTCTTTTTTTCCCTATTTATGGGATACTCTGGCTTGGATGACAAGGATTAAACTATGCAGGTCCCATGCATGCTTGGCTTTAAAAGGACAGATGTAACTTCTGATCCAACTACAGTGGTGCCTCACACAACGATGTTAATTGGTTCCAAAAAAATCAACGTTGTGTGAAACATCGTTCTGTGAAACACCATTTCCCATAGGAATGCATTGAAAACCGGTTAATCCATTCCAATTGGAACGGATTGCCATCGCTGAGTGAAAATCCCCATAGGAAACATCGCTGTGTGAAACAATGTTTCCTCCATTGGAATGTATTGAAGCCGACTCAATACATTTCAATGGCTTTGCGAAGTCCTTTTTCGCTCCTGTAAAAGTGTCTTACAATGTTTGGAAGCTGTTTTAAATGCTCGCAATGGTTAGCCCACCTCCTGAAACCTATGCAAACTTAATTTGATGTTGTTCTGTCACTTCGTTAATTTATAGTAATTTTTTGTTTTCTCCATTGAAAACTATTGAATGTCTGTCTAATGGTTTCCAATGGAGAAAACAAAAAATCATCATAAATTAACGAAGTGTCAGAACAACACCAAAATCAGTTTGCATAGGTTTCAGGAGGTGGGCTAACCAGTGCAAGCATTAAAAACAGCTTCCAAACATTGTAAGACACTTTTACAGGAACGAAAAAGAGACATCGTTGTGTGAAAATCTCCCATAGGAAACATCGCTGTGTGAGGCGGCAAATTTAACAGAAAAAGGCATCGTTGTGTGAATTCATCGTTGTGTGAGGCACCCATTGTGCGAGGCACCACTGTATATGATTTCTGAATCATTTGGGGTGGGGAATATCTCTTCTCTCATATTTGAGCCATCTAGCTTCTGGTTGAAGTTCTAACATAAATATGTAAAATGTAGAACAAAATGAAGACAGCTGATAAAGAAATGTTTCTCCTCCCTCCATAACGTTAGAACTTGGAATCATGCCACCAAATTCATTTACAGTAAGAACATCAAGAGAGTAATCACAGGTCTATTATCCAAGTAAGGAAATTTTAATTAACTCATCAACATAGGCAGCTCATCACTATACTGTGCCTACTGAAATTCTGGGGTGAGGATCTCCTCTTTCTGCAGTCCCTGAGCAACCTTCACAACGGAGAAATTAAATCTGAGTAAATAAGCACACACACTTTTTCAAGTTCTACGATACCTGCGCCACACAGCCCTGATGGCCGTCGGCCTGTATGCATCCAGTCTCGCTTCATCTGCTGCAGAAGCCTGAGTGCTGTCATGGAGACCTCGTGGTTCTTATCGCCAAACTCCAGCATGTGCGCAAAGCGAGGAATATATAAGCATGGATCTGCAACAAAATAGAAACCAGTTATTGCTGAACCTGACATTTACCTTTCTAAATGAATATATCAAACAAGAAAGTCTTCTGTTTTCTTATTTCACCGACAAAATGCAATCTACTCTATCACTTCTTTTTCAGTGTCAGAAAATATCATAAACAGAGAAAGTCCTGCTGTTTGTGAAAAGATCTTTAATGTAACAGAGGTTTTCACTAATGGAGGACAGCAGAGGTGTTTTTCACAGATTCCCTTCCTCAGCAGCCAACTGCGTCACCTCCCATGCTGTTCCTGAAGGCTGCCCCAAGCTTTCAAGGGCACATTTCCAGAGGTTCAATGCTGCATAGGTGGATTATGAAGCATACAAACTTTTCTCTTCTTTCCTCTGTGACCAACTGCTTGCACTAGATCAAAAGTGTTTCCACCAATTGAAGAGCACCAGTGGATACAAATTCATGGTTAATGTGTTTAACAATGACCAGCATCCTACTGGATTACTTATTCACAGAAGACAAATCACACAAGCAGTGCTACCTGTTTCACTGGCTGGCTGCCCTATGCCAACAGAATGGCAATCCCAAACGCAATGTTAGTATTTTGTTGGCTTCCAGTCCCATGCCCACCTGTGCCCTGGTTGAACAGTCAATTGCGCAACGGACAGCCAATGAATGATAAAAAACTTTTTTTGTTACTGTTCTTCCACACACAGTAAAATCCAACAAGATGGCTGACGTATCCAGATAGCAATAGTAGAAGACCACTTGAGAGAAATTGGATTCAAACTAGATCTCAAACTAGATGTTATATGAGACATGTGAAATCAAGCTCTCTTTCTCCAAAGAGTTGTTGTAGGACTATCAACAAGAAATTGTACAATTGAGCCAAGGAAAGTGTAGCCTGGGCAATTGGATTAAAGAATAAAACAAGATGTTGGAATTACTGCACAACACAAGGAAACATATTAATTGCATTTCGTGTTTCTGTTTTGATTGTAATTAAGTTTTGAAGCACTGTGAGCTGCCCAGATAGTGTTCACACTGAGGTGGTGGTACAGAAGTGGAAATATCTAACTAATTAAATAAATGAACAAACATGAACTGCTGACTGCTCTGAACTATATTGACTATGTGCAATAACCAAAGCAGTAAAGTACATTGACAGAATGTTGGGGCAATGGGAGGAGTGGCTAAAGGACAGCCCCAAAATGGAAATGGGAAGTGGCTGGAGGCAATAACCTTCTCACAAAGCATTTTACTAGAGAACCTTTTTTTCCTACTACTTTTCACGATTCAGTGTCCCTCTCCCACACAGAATATATATTATTCAGGGAGGCGAGTGCATATTTTTTTTTCTTCCTAATTAAAAATATTTCTAACAGTCAGCAATTGAAAATGCTACCCTCTGGCTTGCATTTCACCATTTCAAAATGTTGATATAGTGCATCTCAACAATAATTTTAACCAAAACCTGGAAAATTACTCTTTAAAACTACATTTACTACTTCTTAAAAAAAAAACTTGCTAAAACTCCCAGAACTATGCTGAGATTTCTAACTAGAGCAGGGAAATAACTTTTCCAAGTTCCAGTTTTAATACATCATCAAAATACTCCTATGATCAACAGGTTACCTACCTGTAATTGCAGTTCTTCGAGTGGATCTCTGTGATTCACACTGTGGGTAATCTGCACATGCGCAAAGCCTCATTGGTCATTCTAGAGCTTCTGCAATAGCAAAAAGATACATTAGTACAGACCCGTCCCCCTTGGTACATGTACCTTGGCGCCAAGGCTCTCCCTTCAGTTAGGTCAACCGCTGCATACAACAAACAGGATGTGACAGTGGGGAGGCCAGGTCGGGATGTGTGAATCACAGAGGTCCACTCGAAGAACTAAAATTACAGGTAGGTAACCTGGCATGCTTCTTCGTGGCCTCTATGAATCACACTGTGGGAGACTAACAAGCTGTCTTGCCCGGAGGAGGGTGTCATGCCAAGGTAGGTGACAATACAGCATGCCCAAAAGCAGCACCAGACTATTGCCAAATGTCCAGTCTGTAGTGGTTGATGAACGTGGATGGCTGTGACCAGGTAGCAAAGGCGCAGATGTCCGGTAGGGAAACGCCTCGAAGAAATGCTATAGACGTTGCCAACGCCCTGGTAGAGTGAGGGCGGATACTCTGTGGTGCTGGAGCTCGAGCGAGCTGATAAGTCAACTGAATAGTGGAAGCAACCCACTTGGATATTCTTTGTGAGGTAACTTGTAGGCGCTTAGCCAGGAGCTGATAGCTGACAAATAGTCGAGCTGAACGCCTGAAAGGTCGCGTATGGGCTACATAAAAAGCAAGGGCTCTCCTCACATCCAATGTACAGAGGATTCTTTCTTGTGGAGTAGTTGGAGATGGAAAAAAGGATGGAAGAACCAAAGGCTGGGACAGGTGGAACTGGGAAACAACTTTCAATAGATAAGGAAATATCTACAAAGAGTCTGACCTTATCTGGGTAAAACTGGAGATAAGGGTAGTCAGAACTCAAGACCTCCAGTTCACTAGCACATCGTACCGAAGTAATAGCCATGAGGTATGCTGTTTTGAAGGTAAGTATCCTGAGGTCAGTCGATGGAAGGGGCTCAAACGGAGCCTTTGTAAGTTGTTGCAAGACCAGTGTCGGTGACCACTGAGGCAGTGAAGGACGCACATCAGGATACATGTGTGATAGCCCTTTACGGAAACGTTTTAGGGTAGGATGTCTGAAGAATCCAGCTGCTGGAGAGGTTGCTGGCTGATGAGCGACAATTGCAGAAAGATAAACTTTGAGGGATTAAAGGGAAAGGCCTTTATTTTTCAGTTGCAGGAGGAAACGAAGGACAGCAGCAAGAGAAGGGTTAATTGAAGGAAGTGAGGCTGCTGAAGTAAAGGATTGGATTTTTTTTTCCCATTTGTACATGTATGCTCTCCTGGTTGAAGGTTTTTCATCTGGTAAACGACATTAATTAGTGAGACGGAATCCTCCACGCTGCCAGGTGAAGGGTGGGGAGATCTGGGTGGAGAATTTGATTGTTTTGTGTGAGCAGGTGAGGGGGCAGGTGATATATGTTGGACGACAGGGTGGTGAAGGATTGGGAACCATGGTTGTCATGGCCACCATGGAGCTATGAGGATAGCGTTGGGTTTGTCCTGCTGGAGATGGACTTTGTGTAGGAGTGGGAACAGTGGAAACAGGTAGGTAAGTGATTTGGGCCAACGGCCAACGAATGCGTCCCCGTGGGAGTTTCTGCCTACTCCTGTGCAGGAATGACAGCATTTGCACTTCTGTTTTTTCGGGAGGCAAAGAGATCCGTTGTGGGTGTGCCCCAGCATTTGCACAGGGAGAGAAAGACAGACTGGTCTAGTTCCCACTTGTGATCTTGGAACTACTTGGGACCCAGCAAGTCCACTAATTTGTTGTCCTGACCTGCTATGTGTATTGCCATGAGGCAGATGTGATAGGCTAGGCACCATTCCCAGAGATCAACAGCCAAATAAAGGAGGCTTGGGGAATGGGTGCCCCCTTGTTTGAGGATATAATACATTGTGGTGGCATTGTTCATGGCTATTTGAACCATTTTGCCAGTAAGGTGGTTTCTGAAGGCCTTGCAAGCTTTTATTACTGATAGTAGCTCCAGTTCATTTATGTGGAGCAACTTTTCTCTTTGCGACAACTGAGTGTGGATTCATAAGGACTGGCAGTGAGCACCCCAGCCAGTGCAGCTGGCATCTGTTGTGACTTGGGTTTCTGGACGTGGTTGTTGAAAAGGCCGTCGCATGATTAGTTTGGGGGCCGAGTGCAACCATGTGAGTTGGGATGCAACTTCCGGGATGACTCGTAGCAGAGTATGAGGCGGGTCTGTCATTGGGTTGAATGAAGCCAGCAACCATGCTTGAAGTGATCTCATTTTGAGGCGAATATGTTGGACCACTGAAATCATTCGAGAGTATTCATATGGAATTTTGTGATGGTGATGCATTGATTTAGATCCCTGAGGTTGAGGATGGGCCAGAGGCCCTTTTCGGGGACTGTGAAATAATGAGAGCGAAAAACAATGCCTGTCTGTTGTGGCAGAATTGGTTCTATTGCATCTTTGAGTAACAATGCCTGAATTTCATCTTGCAGGGTTTGGGACGGAGGTGTGGTGATGTGAGACGGGGGAGGAAGCTGATGGAACGCTATGCGGTATCCATTCCTGATGACGGAGAAAACCCACAAGTCTGTGGTAAAGTCTTCCCATATAGGTAAGTGCTTCCAGAGGGCAAGAGGGGTAGCGGACTGGTGTTGTTTTGTGGCTTCAGAAACTGCTTTGTCCATGGCCTTAGCATGGGATATGGACTGGCAGGACTGGAGAGATTGCTCCCAGAGCCTGGAAAGGCAGGTGTGGAGAATTCCATGCTTAAAGTTCTTGCAATGGGGACACAATGAGGTTTGATGAGCCTCACCGAGGTAAAAAAGACATTTAGTGTGGCCGTCTGAGAGTGGAATCTTGTTATTGCAGGCCATGCAGCGTTTGAACAGGTCAAAAGAGGTCAGTTTGGGGGGTGGAGGAACTGCTTCAGCCCTACGAACGGAGCAGCTTTCTTATTACTGCAAGTATCTGTTAATAATAGTTGTTATATTAAAGTACTAAATAAAATAAGATTGAATAACTTTTTCTTTCTCTTTCAATTTTCGCAAAAGGAACAATACAGGCTCTCAATGTGGTGGTTGAAAGAAACTGAAGGGAGAGTCTTGGCACCAAGGTACATATACCAACTAGGAGGGGTCTGCACTAATGTATCTTTTTGCTAACAAAAAAGCTCTAGAATGACCAATGGGGCTCTGCGCATGGGCGGTTTACCCACAATGTGATTCACAGAGGCCATGGAGAAGAACCTTAGTTTTCACACCAAGACATTCAGTTAATCTAAATACTGTACATTATGTAATCATGTACCAAACTGATGCAAAGGCACATGAGATACATGTTCAGGGTCTCATCCCGGCAAGCAGTGAGGTGCCAATGGGTAGGGGTTGCTTCATCCTCATCTCTCGTTCCACTTTCCACTCCCCCTCCAAAAATCTACCATGAGCTGCAAGACATGTACCGTGGGAGATCTGGATTCAGATTCTACATCATGCCTAGTCTGGCCCAAAGATTAGCAATTCTGGATATTCTGGATGTTGTATCCCCCCCCCCCACTAAAAATGGTAACTTCTGCCATTTCTGGATCATTGACTTTCTTTTACTTCATTAGGAGAAATGGTTTGGATCCGCCAGGCTACTGATTTCTTCACAATATAGTTTAGAAATAGCTAAGAGCAAATAAGTTAATTACTTGCAACAATTTAATATAAGGAAACTTTGTTCATTTTGTGAGTTAACTCAACATCTTAGTTACTTCTAAGAATTACATTAAGGAGTGTATCTTCATTCACCATGTGGTAGAAAAGGAATAATACACAACACAATGATTTATACCATTCTTAAAAATAACTACAAGTAACAATTTGAGTCACTTGTATGGAATAGAAAAGGAATGTGTTAGGCCAGAATCCTGTTCAGAAACACTTTCACTTGATTAGAAGTTGCTCCACGGGGATAGCAGGGCCAGAGGTTGGGAGTTTGATTCCCCACTGTGCCTTCTTGACAGGGGCTAGACTCAATGATCCACAGGGCCCTTCCACCTCTGCAGTTTTAAGATGACGATGATGATGATTACATTCCGTGTGATCTCTAATTTGCAGCTACACAGGCGACAGAGCATTTCACTAAAAGCAACAGGGCGTTGATGAGCACAAGGGGCATGCAAATTATCCCTTGTGCAAGCACTGAGAAAGTACAAGCACTTGTGGTACAATAGGCCATTACACAAAGAGTAGAAATAAAGAAGATATTGGCCTAATCTTTAAAAAAATATTATAACCACAGTGGCAATTAACCACTGGAGCAGGGCTTAGAACTATGCCTCTTTTTCAAACTAAGAAGTATCTATCAAAGGTCTGTTTTTACATCAAACCTGCTTCAGCATTTGATGTCTACAAATTGGAACTTCATCCTTCACTGAGGACTGCATATACTTAGCAATATAGCATAATGTATAGAAGTTGTAGTGGCACGTAGTGGTGCTGCGGGTTAAACCACAGAAGCCTCTGTGCTGCAAGGTCAGAAGACCATAAGATCAAATCCACACAACGGAGTAAGCTCCCGTCGCTTGTCCTAGCTCCTGCCAACCTAGCAGTTCGAAAGCATGTAAAAATGCAAGTAGATAAATAGGTACCACCTCGGTGGGAAGGTAACGGCATTCCATGTCTAGTCATGCTGGCCACCTGACCACAGAAACTGTCTTCGGACAAACGATGGCTCTACGGCTTGGAGACGAGGATGAGCACCACACCCTAGAGTCAGACACGACTGGACTAAATGTCAAGGGGAACCTTTACCTTTACCTTATAGCAGTTGTGCTGTAGCCAGATCAATTTTCTATTGTTTATTTTCAGTTCCAGATGAAGAGAGCCGTCTCAATGGTGCTCTTTTGGGGACCAACTTCTAATCAAGTGGATCATTTGAAAAACTTTGTTCTCTGTGTTTCTGCTTTTTTGGGAGCGATACCAGCTTCTTATTTCCCACTGGGTACACTGTTAACTCTTACAGGCTGTTCTATATCCTTGACTGACACCCTGCATGAGTTCTTCCATTGAGAAAGACAAGTTTGTGCTTGAAAATACTCAATTAAACACTTGTGGATTTATAATTAATAAAAGCAGTCTCGTTTACTGCAAAGTGTTAGTGGCAACTGTTATGTTGCTATTTCTATCTATTTTTATGGGCAAAACAAGATCATGCATATTTCACAGATTCCCACGACAACCAAAAAATGTCTGTACATCAACAAGAGCACATAATGGTAAAAATGGTGAGTAAATAATTAACACCACCTGAGTCGTAGAGATAAATATTCATAAAGGAAAATGTACCACATATCCTGTTACTTATCCACGATATACATACAAATGTGTAATCTAATGCCTAGAGAATCTGTTTACAAAAATTGAAGACCCAAGATAATATACCATCCACATTAAAAGGCTGAACATGGAGTATTGCATACTGTTCTGGTCGCCGCACCTCAAAAAAGACATTGTAGAACTGGAAAAGGTGCAGAAGAGTGAATCAGACGATGACTGGGCTGGGGCACCTCCCTTATGAGGAAAGGCTACAGCGTTTGTAGCTCTTTAGTCTGGAGAAAAGGCACCTGAGGGGGGACATGACTGAGAGGTCTAAAATCATGCAGGGGGTGGATAAAGTGTAGCTCTTTTCCCTCTCACACAATACTAGGACCAGGGGACATCCACTCGAATTGAGTGTTGGGAGAGTGAGAACACAGCAAAGAAAAAAATTCTTGACTCAGCGTGTTGTTAGTCTGTGGAACTCTTTGCCACAGGATGTGGTGATGGCATCTGGCCTAGATGCATTTAAAGGGGGATTGGACAGCTTTCTGGAGGAAAAGTCCATTGCAGATTACAAATCATGACAGGGATGTATAATCTCCAGGCTTCAAAGGAAGGTACCTCCAAATGCCAGATGCAGGGGAGGGGTATCAGGAGACAGGTACTGTATCTAGTTGTCTTGTGTGCACCCAGAGGCATCTGGTGGGACCCCTGTGAGATACAGGAAGCTGGACTAGATGGGCCCTTGACCTGATCTAGCAGGGCTCTTATGTTCTTATTTAAAAGCAAGTGCTAAATATCTGATATAACAAATTTAATGACATGCAGTATTATATCAATGATAAATCACTCATGACTAGACTAGAAAATACTGGACACATTCACCATAAGTAACAATCAACTTGACAGCATTCATCATCATCATCATCAAACCCATTTTGTATGTAAGTACTTTGTGCTGCATATATATAGTAAGTGCAATAGACAAAATCCTACTGGATATTTATATGTGCACAAGAGGAATAGTGGAAGTTGCTACAGCAATTTGTTGAGGTACTAGTTGTGCTAAGTGTGTGAACAGATGCTTGACCGGGCATGTGGACAACATGACATCAGCATCTCTATTAAGCACAGAAATTTCTAGTATTTCTTCTATACACATCCAATATGATTCTGGCCAGTATGGCTCTTATATGGCTGTAATGAGTGTTCTCATTCATAAGCAATAAAGGAGGAGCAATATTTTACAAAACCTTTTCAAGGGCATTAACAGCATCAAGACAAAGACATCTGCCAAGTCACAGAATGAGAGGCTCCAAAAATGAGGTTAAGAGGACTCTTCAATGCACTTGTTTTTACCTAAGGCTCCATACCTTGTCTCATTTGCATTGCAGCTGTTCCCAAAACTCATGCTCACAGACCGTGTGACAAATACCTGTCCCTGCTTCAATTTAACTGACAAGGTAAACTCACCAACAGTTTTGAAGAGCTAATAATCCCATTTTCAGAACATATTACATGAGAACAAAAAGGTTCAAAGTAGGCACTTGGTAAAAATCCACTAATTCATTATGCTGCCGTGGCAGACTGCTACTGGTTAACAAGTTGCAGTTTGTATCCCTTGATGTGCACAAATCCACATGGCTAACCAGTTAATAGCAAGGGCCAGAGTGGTACAGTAGACAATGTGTCAGATTACCATTCAACAGGGCTAGGCTCAAATCCCTGCTCAGGCACAAACCCACACTGGGCAGAGGCAATGAGAAACCAGTCCTTGAATGTCTCACCTGGCTCAAAACGTAACGGGTTTGCAATGAGGCAGTAAAAACATTAATCAATAGGATTCTAGCCCCTTTTTCCAAACTACCAAATCAAACTATAATGCCAAAACCATCCGTTTGCAAAAGGTACATGGATGGCTAAGTTGCAATGATACAAGTATTTATGAGATCTAGTTTAACTGTAATACAGTGGTGCCCCGCTTGACGACGATAATGCGTTCCAGCAAAATTGCTGTTAAGTGAAATCGTCGTCAAGCGGAAAAAACCCATTGGGATGCATTGAAAACCGGTCAATGCGTTCCAAGGGGGAAATACCTCATCGTCCAGCGAAGATCGCCTATAGAGAACCGCTGATCAGTTGTTTAAAATCGCTGCCTTCTGGAGCAGGGGTCCGGAAAACAGCCATTTTGTGAAGGGAGGGAAGCCATTTTACAGAGGGAAGCCATTTTGTGGAGCCGGGAAAATCATCATTTAGCAAACAAACGGTTTGCGAAGCAGGCTCCTAATCAACGTCAAGCGAAAAAACCCTATTGTGACCATCGTTTTGTGATCGCAATAGCAATTGCAAAAAACTCATCGTAAAGCGATTTTGATGTCATGCGGGGTAAGCGTCTAGCAGGGCACCACTGTATTGGACTAATGGTTTGCCATTATGTGATGAAATGCAACAAGCTTTGGTACACTCCCTCCTCCTTGCAGCCCCATTCCACCTGTCTCTCTGTCCGTCACATCACACCAGCTCTGTCACTCTCTCTTTCCACCATGTTACTCATCTCTCTATTAGCCTATCTTCCTGTCTCAGAGAGGCACCGTCAGTGCCACTTATGAAACGTCTTTGGAATACCTTCTGACAGCCAGTGCTCAAAAGAGTTCCTTTTTTGGACTAATTCCCCCAAACCACTTAAACAGTGTTGCCTTGTAGCTCCATTTTTTTCAATTTTTCTCTTAACGACATAAGGTTAAGCTTCCCCTTTTTTGCTCCTTCAGTGGGTGCTTGTAAGGTCACAGCTTTATTTTATGGTGATGGTCTGGTTCTTTCATCTCCTAACAGATCAGGGCTCGGAAGACTGTTAATCAACCACAGTTCCATATATTTGTGGTCCCCAACCTTTTAAACCCCATGGACTGGTTGGGGAAGACGGGGGCACCCCCTGCGCTCATGCGCATGACATTTCACATCTTTAAAGCTAAACGTGTAACACATGTATGGTATGAGGCAAAAATCTAGGGCAAACAAGCTAAATTAGCTAAATAACTCTTGAGATCTCACGGAACAATTTAATCAGAAATATTCTTGGACTTCCCCCAAAAAAAGTTTATGCACCAACCACCAATGCTGAAGAGAATGAAATTGAACAATTTTATGAAGATTTACAACACCTTCTAGAACTGACACCAAAGAAAGATGTTCTTCTCATTCTAGGGGACTGGAATGCTAAAGTAGGGAGTCAAGAGATAAAAGGAACAACAGGAAAGTTTGGCCTTGAAGTTCAAACCGAAGCAGGGCAAGGGCTAATAGAATTTTGTCAAGAGAACAAGCTGGTCATCACAAACACTCTTTTCCAACAACACAAGAGGCGACTCTATACATGGAAATCAACAGATGGGCAATATCAAAATCAGATTGATTATATTCTCTGCAGCCAAAGATGGAGAAGCTCTATACAGTCAGCAAAAACAAGACCTGGAGCTGATTGTGGCTCTGATCATCAGCTTCTCATAGCAAATTTCAAGCTTAAACTGAAGAGAGTAGGAAAAACCACTGGGATCCTCAGGTATAATCTAAACCAAATCCTTTATGAGTACACAGTGGAAGTGAAGAACAGATTTAAGGAACTAGATTTGGTGGACAGAGCTCATGAAGAACTTTGGATAGAGGCTCATAACATTGTACAGGAGGCAGCAACAAAAACCATCCCAAAGAAAAGGAAATGCAAGAAAGCAAAGTGGCTATCCAACAAGGCCTTAGAAATAGCAGAGAGGAGAAGGGAAACAAAATGCAGGGGAGATAGGGAAAGTTACAGAAAATTGAATGCAGACTTGCAAAGAATAGCAAGGAGAGACAAGAGGGCCTTCTTAAATGAACAATGCAAAGAAATAGAGGAAAATAACAGAAAAGGAAAAACCAGAGATCTGTTCAGGAAAACTGGAGATACTAGAGGAATATTTTGTGCGAAGATGGACATGATAAAGGACAAAAACGGGAGGGACCTAACAGAAGCAGAAGACATCAAGAAACGGTGGCAAGAATACACAGAGGAATTATATCACAAATATTTGGATATCCCGGACAACCAAGACAATGTAGTTGCTGACCTTGAGCCAGACATCCTGGAGAGTGAAATCAAGTGGGCCTTAGAAAGCTTGGCTAACAACAAGGCCAGTGTAGGTGATGGCATTCCAGTTGAACTATTTAAAATCTTGAAAGATGATGCTGTTAAAATGCTACATTCAATATGCCAGCAAGTTTGGAAAACTCAACAGTGGCCAGAGGACTGGAAAAGATCAGTCTACATCCCAATACCAAAGAAGGGCAGTCCCAAATAATGCTCCAAATACCGTACAATTGCACTCATTTCACATGCTAGCAAGGTTATGCTCAAAATCCTCCAAGGTAGGCTTCAGTAGTATGTGGACCAAGAACTCCCAGAAGTACAAGCTGGATTTTGAAGGGGCAAAGGAACCCGAGACCAAATTGCCAACGTGCACTGGATTATGGAGAAAGCCAGAGAGTTCCAGAAAAACATCTACTTCTGCTTCATTGACTACGCAAAAGCCTTTGACTTTGTGGACCACAGCAAACTGTGGCAAGTCCTTAAAGAAATGGGCGTGCCTGACCACCTTATCCATCTCCTGAGAAACCTATACGTGGGACAGGAAGCAACAGTTAGAACTGGATATGGAACAACTGATTGGTTCAAAATTGGGAAAGGAGTACAACAAGGCTGTATATTGTCTCTCTGCTTATTTAACTTATATGCAGAATACATCATGCGAAAGGCTGGACTGGAGGAATCCCAAACCGGAATTAAGATTGCCGGAAGAAATATCAACAACCTCCAATATGCAGATGATACCACTGATGGCAGAAAGTGAGGAGGAACTAAAGAACCTTGTAATGAGGGTGAAAGAGGCGAGTGCAAAAAACGGTCTGAAACTCAACATCAAAAAAACTAAGATCATGGCCACTGGTCCCATCACCTCTTGGAAAATAGAAGGGGAAGATATGGAGGCAGTGACAGATTTTACTTTCTTGGGCTCCATCATCACTGCAGATGGAGACAGCAGCTCCAAAATTAAAAGACTCCTGCTTCTTGGGAGGAAAGCGATGACAAACCTCGACAGCATCTTAAAAAGCAGAGACATCACCTTGCCAACAAAAATCCGAATAGTCAAAGCTATGATTTATGGAAGTGACAGCTGCACCATAAAGAAAGCTGACTGCCGAAGGATTGATGCCTTTGAATTGTGGTGCTGGAGGAGGCTCTTGAGAGTCCCCTGGACTGCAAGGAGAACAAACCCATCAATTCTAAAGGAAATCAACCCTGAGTGCTCACTGGAAGGATGAATCCTGAAGCTGAGGCTCCAATCCTTTGTCCATCTCATGAGAAGACTCCTTGGAAAAGACCTTGATGTTAGGAAAGTGTGATGGCAAGAGGAGAAGGGGATGACAGAGGATGAGATGGTTGGACAGTGTCATCGAAGCAACCAACATGAATTTGACCCAAATCCGGGAGGCATGGAAGATAGGAGGGCCTGGTGTACTCTGGTCCATGGGGTCACAAACAGTCAGACACGACTAAACGACTGAATGACGACGACTGGATGTAGTTGACTGAAATGAAGGACGAAGGACTTTCCAAGCAATGCTGGCTCAAGCGACTCACAGCAGGAGGCTGGGCACAACTTTGCCTCTCAATGGACCCACTATGAATCTGATAGCATCTCAATGTAACTCCACTTTGAAACTTCAGGTTTTAATCAGATGTGGATGAAGACCTATATCTCTCATTTTTCATCTTAGTTTGTAAATATATAAATTGTCTCAAAATACTGACTTACTCCCAGATGGACAAGGCTTTTTATTCCAGGTTAAGCCAACCGCTTATCTATCTCTCCTAATACATTTGTGTTTTTGGCCGGGGATGTCATACACTACATGCGGTATCGCCCCTTATATAGGGAACACGTTGCTCTTTGGTATTACTGCCTAATATGCTAAGAAATTGGTTTGGGGCATAACTAAACTCCTAAATGACAATCAGGCTTTGTCCCCTATACAATAGCTCTGTTTACTGTGGCATATCTTTTCTGAAAACAAAATGTTCAGGGGAACTTAAATAATCTTTTTATCTTTTCTTCCTTTTAGCTCGTTTTAGCTTTTAATGTATAGTATGTAACTACCAGGATTTTAGAGCTTTGTTTAAATTGTGCTTTCTAATATTCCACCCCACCCTGTAGTTTTATTTCCTTGCATTTTACCATGTTTCATTGTGACAGCCCATGGTTATTAACATCATACAGTTACTCCTAAAATACTCAAAACTGCGGATTTGGGGAATTGGTAGTCTCAATTCAACATCAAAAAAAACTAAGATAATGACCACTGGTCCCATCATCTCCTGGCAAATAGAAGGGGAAGATAGGGAGGTAGTGACAGATTTTACTTTCTTGGGCTCCATGATCACTGCAGATGGGGACAGCAGCCACAAAATTAAAAGACGCCTGCTTCTTGGGAGGAAAGCGATGACAAACCTTGACAGCATCTTAAAAAGCAGAGACATCACCTTGCCAACAAAAATCCGAATAGTCAAAGCTATGGTTTTTCCTGTAGTGATGTATGGAAGTGAGAGTCAGACCATAAAGAAAGCTTGATGCTTCTGAATTGTGGTGCTGGAGAAGGCTCTTGAGAGTCCCCTGGATTGCAAGGCGAACAAACCTATCCATTCTGAAGGAAATCAACCCTGATGGCTCACTGGAAAGACAGATCCTGTAGCTCAGACTCCAATACTTTGGCCATCTCATGAGATGACTCCCTGGAAAAGCCCCTGATGTTAGGAAAGTGTGAGGGCAAGAGGAGAAGGAGACGACAGAGGATGAGATGTTTGGACAGTGTCACCGAAGCGACAACAGGAATTTAAACCAAATCCGGGAGGCAGTGGAAGACAGGAGGGCCTGGTGTGCTCTGGTCCATGGAGGCATGAAGAGTCGGATACGACTTAGCGACTAAAGTCTCAGAAGTAGAGATGGTGTGATATAGCTCATTTCCGGGCCAAGCAACTGATCTGGGCACCCACTCAATTGGAGGGGGCAGGGCGCTGAATCACACCAAACTGCAGTTCATGCCCATCTCTACTCTGAAGTCACCAGCCACTTGGAAAGGCTTTCCTCATCAAACAGGGAAAGCTTGGGCAGGAGACCGGAGAGCAGACTGGCACTCTGCAGTGTTGAGCTGGCCACTGCCATCATGGGCTGCCTGAAAATAGGCAGAATTTGCCCCACAGGAGGCATGGACACCTACACCTGGCTTATAACACCTACACCTGTACTGCAGTTTAGAAAACCAAGGCTTTTATTTGTGTGTGTTCATCAACAAGCACACTAATCGAATCAATAGCAAGAGATACAACTCAAAAACGTTCTAAATAAATATTCCCAGAGAGGTATGCATACACTTGCAACAACCGGCAAGGTTTTTGTTTGCTTGATTTGGTTGATGAAACATCAGGGCCATGGTGGGGGAAAATCTCCCGCTTCAGTGTTTTGCAGTATTATACATATGCTGGTAAACCAAGGCTGAACCGTTTCAAAGGTATGCAGCAAAAAGACACGTGATAACCTACATTAACTCCAGCGGGAAAGCCTTGCTAAATCTGTCGCAGCAAAAAAAGAAAAGAAAAAAGAGCAACAACAAAGGGTTTTATGGCATCTTTAAAGGAAGGGGGGGATCGTATTAGTAGCAGAAAAGCTTTCCCTGGCTGGAGCTTTTGAATCGTTACAAGACCCTCTGTTGTTCCTCTTGAATAAAGGCTTTTTCTTTTGGTAACGTCCGAAGCGGTCTCTGCACTCCCACGACCCGTTCTCCGCAACTCTATCCCTGACCCATCCGTTTGCAAGCTGGGAGGGGGGGAAAGTGAGGAGGAAAACCGCGCAACTTCGCCTTTCGGTTTACCAGGAAATCGAAGCGGCCCCTGCAGCCAAAAAAAAAAAAAAAAAAAAATCCGGGCCGAAGCCGTCCTCCTCGCAGTTTGCACCTTGGATGACTCCGCTTCGCAGTCGGCCCGGCCAAAAAAGAAAAAGGTGGGGGGGGGGGAAGAGAAGAGAGAAAGAAGTTTGGAAGCCCTGCCCGCGATCGCCGCTCCTCCGCCCGAGCGCCGGGTCGGGGAGTGAGTGGGAAAGGTGCCGGGAAAGGCGCCTGGTGCGAAGAGGCGGCGGCGGCGGCGGCCCGAAGGAGCAGCGGCGCCCTCGCTCGGTCGAGCGCGGCAAGGAACCGCTCCGGGACGACGGCGGCGGCGGCGGCGGCGCTAGGCCGGACTCGGCGCCGCGGCTCCTCCCGCCCGCCTGATGCTCCCGCGGCGCCTTCCCCGGCCGTAATCATGGCTTCGGACTCGGCGGGCCCCGAGCCCGCCGTGCAAACTTTCCCCGAGAGCGGCTCCGAGAGCGCGGAGGCTCGGTAAAGAATGGGGGCGAGCAGGTAGGGCAAAGGGGGGGGCGGCTTTGGGAAGGCGCCGCGGGGACGGGGGGGGAGAGAAGCGGGGAGGGAGGCGACCGAGGGGGCCGCCGAGGCTGAGTTTTGCGAACTGCAGCCGGGCTGCTCCTGCAGCCGCCGCCGCCGCCGCTGCTTGGCGTGCAAAGCCGGTGGTGGCCTCGGAGCGCAGCCGCCCGCCCGCCCCCGCGCCCCGCGTCCTCACTTCGCCTTGCCACAAGCTCGGGGACGGTCGGGAGCCATTTGGCGAGAGATGCCAAGATGAACCTCGCCGGTTTCGGAGCCGCACCTGGCAAGAGGGAGACGCATCCGGACCGGGCCTGGTTTGTTTACACTCTTTGCCAGCCTCCCCTTTTCGGGGCGCGGGGGGGGGGGGTCAGCGGCTGCAAAGCCCGAGGCGAGCGCTGGCAAGTGTGCTTTTGCATGGGAGGGGGGAGATTTTCCGTGGAGAGGAGGAAAACGAGCACGCATATACACCCGGAAAGGCAACTAAACTTTCAGTGCAAAAAAAAAAAAAATCAAACCAAAAAGGTCCCCAGATTTGCAAATCTCTCTTTAAAGCGAGCGACTTCTGCAGACTTTTCTCGAGTATCCCTTTTGGCAATGGCTATTTTTTGCTTCCAAGCCGCGGAAGTGGGGGGGGGTGGATCTTTGCTTTTTGCTCTGTCGAGCCCTACTTAAGCTTTTTTCGGTGTATGTGCGTGCATTTAACCTTCCTTTCGCCCCCCCCCCCCCGCCACAATTCGACGAGGGTGAATTTGGGTTTCCTGAACATTTCCCCCAATGGAAGAGGGGGCTGGATTGATGGGGCGGCTCGGCAAGGAGAGAAGAATGACATATTGTCTGGCAGGGGAGGGGTGGCGGGAGGGAGGGAGGGAAGGGAAGGAGGGAGGGAGGGGGGCTGCCCTCCCCTCTTCGCCCCGCTCGCCGCCGCCTCGCCATTGGCGCAGGCGCCGATGACGCGCGGAGCTGCTGCTGGCTATTTGAAGCGGCGGGAGGCGGCGGCCGAGGCAGCAGCAACAGCAGCAGCAACCAGCTAAGCAGGGAGAGGGAGAGGCGGGCGAGCGAGCAGGCAAGCAAGCACAGACACGCGAGGAGGCTCACACGCGGACGGCCACGGGCGCGCAGCCCCGCACAGCCGCGGCTGCCTTTCAAAATACGACACAGCGAGGAGGAGGAGGAGGAGGCGCAGCGGCGGCGGCGAGAGGGAGACACGCAAAGGATCGCGCGCGCGTCCGCGGATGGAGGATCGCGCCAGGAGCCGGCCTCCACGGGCGCCAAGGCTGAACCGCCTGCAGTTTTGCAAAGGATTTTAAAAAAGAACGAGAAAGGAGGGGAGGAAAGAGAGGCGGACTTCGTTGCAAAAGGGAGGGGGGGGGGAAAAGGCTGGATGGCAAGCCAGCCTCCACTGGGATTTTACCGCGCCTGACCGGCCGACCCTTTGGATGGAGAACTAACAAGAGCGAGAGCCGGGACCCGATCGGCGCCTGCTTTCGTTTTCGCGGATGTCCAACCTTCGCCCCGCAAAGGCGGAGGGAGAGCCGAGTTTCCTGCTTCCACCCCGCCTCCCTCGCCGCCGAGAGGGTTGGCCGAAGTTCAGCGTTGCTGAGGCTGCTGCCTCCCGCCGGAGGATCGGCGCCTTGGCGACCACCTCTCGGGCTGCGCCGCTTTCGGAGGGGCGGCCCCCGGGGCTCCCGCCGGCCCGCTTGAGCCCGGGACGCCCCCCGCGGCAGCCCTCCCCGCCCGCCCGCCCGCCCGGCTGCCAGCCAGGTGAGCGATGACTCATTGAGGGCATCATCGCTGCTCCCGCCGCCGCCAGGAATACAAAGCGCCAGGTACTTCGGGCAAAGCGCGGCCCGCGACGAGGCGAGACCTGCCCCGGAAAGCAAGCACAGGGGCATTTTAACAATCGCACTGCTGCTACTACTACTACTAATAATAGCGATCCTCCACTTCTGGCCGGGAGACTGTCGGCGCTTGCCAGCCGCGGAGGGGGGCACTCCCTCCCGCTGATGCCACTGGACCATGGTTGCTTCCAGGGGCGGATCATGAAGTGTTTGACTTTCTTTCTTCTGCTTCCAGAGACCTTAAAGAAGTCCAAAAAGAGCGTCCGCGCCGGCCACGCCAAGGGGCCGGCATGCTATGAGATCGTGCCCCTGGCCCTCAAGAAGAAGATGGCTGCGGAACTTTACCCTGCCAACACCAACCTCGCCAACAGCAACGCCGCCGCCGCCGCCGCCAACAGCAAGAAGAACGCGCTCCAGCTCCAGCAGAGCGCCCAGCCGCCCTCCCCGCCGCCCCTGCAGAACCTCAACAACAACAACGTGGAGAGCGTCAACTGGCAGTCCTTCCACCCCACCCTGCGCGAGAGGTAAGGTGCCCGCCGCCCATGGGCGGGCGGGCGGGCGGGCGGGGAGCCAGCCCGGAGGAGACGGGGCCCGGTCGAAGGCGGAGGCGGCGGCGGCAGCAAGAGCAAGACGGGAGAGCAGCTCAAAGGTCGAGAGAGAGAGAGAGAGAGAGGGGAGGCAGCGCTTCTCTCCGGCAGCCCTTGAAAGAGTGGTTGCTGGGTGCCAACTTCCCGGGCGGGGGGGGGGGGCGCCCCCTGGCCCGGTCGCTGGATGCCCTGCTGGCCCTGGTGCCCAGGATGGGGAGGGAGTGCAGGTGCCTGGAAGAAGGGGGCTGTGCCCTGCGCTGGCAGGTTGGGGATGGCTCCAGAAACCCAAAGGGGGGGGGGCGGAGAGGAGAGCCCAGCCCTTGCCAGAATGAATAGTGATAGATGCTGCAGTTGTGCTGGGGGAGCGCGCAGAGGATCTAAAACGAGGGGGCTGCCTGGGGCCAAGAGAAGGGATCCCAAAGAGGGAGAGCAACAATGATAGTTTTATCTACTTCGCTGATTTCACCAGGGCTCCCTTTCTGTAAACTTGCAGGAACGCACTCATGTTCAATAACGAACTGATGGCTGACGTGCATTTTATTGTGGGCCCCGTGGGGGCAACCAAGAAAGTTCCTGCTCACAAGGTTGGTGGTATTATGCATTCATGTATTTCTTTCTCTTAGGCTGTAACTGGGTTATATTTGTAGCATTTATATCAGTTGCCTATGAAAGGACAATTTTACCTCTTTAAGCCACCTTTCCTAGCTTCGGTTATTTTATTAAATACATCATAATCCAAAGACATTGTTTTGATGGTATTTAAAATATAGTTATCTAAAAATATAAAACTAGTAAGTTTTATCTTAGCTCATTAAAGCAGCTAATTACTAATTGTGGTGGGGGGAGATTATTTTTTGCCTGGAGTAATAAAACACTCTTTTAACACTAGATATATAATGAATCTGCACTAATATGTTTAGTCCAATGGGAAGAACAGAGAGAGAATGCTACTAAAATTTAAGTAAATTCTCTTTGCCTACCAGCGTGACTGATGGATTGTTTATTTGTTTTCAATATAGTATGTTTTGGCGGTTGGTAGCTCTGTCTTCTATGCTATGTTTTACGGTGATCTTGCAGAGGTCAAATCTGAAATCCATATACCAGATGTGGAACCTGCAGCCTTCTTGATCTTGTTAAAGTAAGTAGCAATAAAGACAGTTTGGAGAAATCTCATGTAAATAATGGCGTGTTTTTAAAGTCATTTTGCAACCTAGGAAATGTGTGTTCAAAAGTATTTGGAAAAGATTGTGATGCTGAGTTGTGGAATTAAAATAAAACCCTATGTCTATTTTTAAAATTGGGATTTTGTTTTATGTTGGTAGGTACATGTATAGTGATGAAATCGACCTGGAAGCCGACACTGTGCTAGCAACTTTGTATGCAGCCAAGAAATATATTGTCCCAGCGTTAGCGAAGGCTTGCGTCAATTTTCTAGAGACCAGCTTAGAAGCCAAGAATGCTTGTGTGCTGCTATCTCAGAGCAGGCTCTTTGAGGAGCCAGAACTGACCCAGCGCTGCTGGGAAGTCATCGATGCTCAAGCTGAGATGGCACTGAAATCAGAGGGCTTCTGTGAAATCGATCAACAGACGTTGGAGATCATTGTGACACGGGAAGCACTCAACACAAAGGAGGTTGTGGTGTTCGAGGCGGTTCTGAACTGGGCCGAGGCCGAATGCAAGAGACAAGGACTGCCAATCACGCCAAGGAACAAGCGGAATGTACTAGGGAAAGCTTTGTACTTGGTACGGATTCCAACTATGACTCTGGAGGAGTTTGCCAATGGGGCTGCTCAGTCGGACATCCTAACCCTTGAAGAAAGGCATAATATATTCTTATGGTATACGGCAGCCAATAAACCCAAGCTAGAATTTCCACTGACAAAGAGGAAAGGACTTGTACCTCAAAGGTGCCATCGGTTTCAGTCCTCTGCCTATCGCAGCAATCAGTGGAGGTACCGAGGGCGGTGTGACAGCATCCAATTTGCTGTAGATAAAAGGATATTTATTGCTGGACTGGGATTGTATGGGTCGAGCTGTGGGAAAGCTGAGTACAGCGTCAAAATTGAACTGAAACGGCTAGGAGTTGTTCTTGCCCAGAACCTGACGAAGTTTACCTCTGATGGATCTAGTAACACTTTCTTAGTCTGGTTTGAGCATCCTGTACAGGTTGAACAAGACACTTTCTACAACGTAAGCGCCATTCTGGATGGCAATGAACTCAGCTATTTTGGACAAGAGGGAATGACTGAGGTGCAGTGTGGAAAAGTGACATTCCAGTTCCAGTGCTCCTCAGACAGCACCAATGGCACAGGGGTACAAGGGGGACAAATACCTGAACTCATTTTCTATGCATGATGCATTTCACTTAGATTGTATTCCAGGGCTGCTCTGCCCATTAAGGGATACTTGACTTGACTTTAAAAGACTTCAGAGCAGTACAGAATGTTATGCCTCTTACCTATTTACTTACATTACCATCAGATACCAGACTAAGTGAAGGAATACTCTTGAATTTAATCTTATTTTATTTATTCGTAAGCTATTTGACTTATTGAACTGCAACATGCAGCAAGGGGAACATTTTAAAAAACTGCACGTGTTGTGCATCTATTTTGTATATAGATAACTAACTTGCAGACTGCAACTGACTCAAACAGAATGTTCTAAAGTAGAGCGGTTTGAGATTCTGTTGAATATAAAACATTTTTACTTGTCCTAAACTGCTTCTGTGCTTTGCTTATTACTGACACTCCTTATCACTTGTTTTCACATTAATGTTTGCAAAAGGCTGTGACTTTTAAGGATCAATCCAAGGCTATATTTCCCCACCCACTTGTACAACCTTAAGTTGTATGGGTATCATTAAGATCTAAGCCCACAGAATAGCAAGCAAAGTTGCACTACAAAAGATCAAAAGCACTGGTGGTTTGTTAGCTATTGCGTTCCTGTTCAATGAAATGTACAGCCCTTGACAGCTTGCACTATTGTGTTTTTCTATGCTAAATGTTATTTTTTTAGAAAATCATGGTTTTTTGATGGCACACACAAGGTACACAGAATGTTCCATTGTTGTATAACTCAGATTACTTGAATTCAAGAGTTATCTCAGATTCTCTCATTCTCTTCTGCCAAAAAAAAGCTGACTCACTAAAAATCTAGCACCACAGTCCTATGGAGGCTCTTACTGCAACCTTAAATACAGAGGTGCCTCGCATAGCGACGTTAATCCGTGCACCAAAAATCGCTGCTAAGCGATTTCATTGCTATGCGATTTTAAAAAGCCCATAGGAATGCATTGAAACCCCTTCAATGCGTTCCTGTGGGCTTAAAACTGACCTTTAAGCGAAGATCCTCCATACAGCAGCCATTTTCGCTGCCCGGTAAGCAAGGAATCCATCCCGAAATGCAGCGGGCAGCTATTTTTTTAACCCGGCAGCCATTTTGGAACCGCCGATCAGCTGTAAAAAAATCTTTGTTTTGCGATGATTGGTAAGCGAAACAGGGAACCAATCGTCGCAAAGCGAAAAAATCCCATTCAGACCATCGCAAAATGATCGCAAAAGCGATCACAAAATCTTCATCGCTATGCGATTTCAACGTTAAACGGGGCACCCGTTAAGCGAGGCACCACTGTAATAGCCATAAGCAGTTGCCAAAGCTCAGTGTCACTTATTGGTACACATCTTGAACTGCAACTTGAGAGAGTAGAAATATCTTCAAACTGGTTTTCAAAATCGAGAACAAAGAACTGATACTTCAGCTCCAATCCTGTGCACGCTTTAAGAGAGCAAGTCACTTTAGACAGTGAGATTTACTTCCTGGCGACCAAGCATAGATTTGTACATAGTTTAAAATGCTGGTAAGACATTACAAATCTAGATTTTACAATATAATAATTCTATAGAAGGATGTCCTAAATTAATCAAGATGGCTTTATTTCTAAATTTCAAATTATTTGAATTGACTTTCAGATTATTTGAACTAAGAAAAGAAAGCAGGATATACTTAATGCTCTCTTATTTTCACTTATATGGTGATTAAACAATTGGACATCTAGCTCTAATTGCAAAGCTTATTGTGGCTCTGACTCCTGTGTCTGGAATCTCTCGTATGTTTTCAGAAAGAATGATATAACTAATTGATCTTGTACTTTCATCACAAGCTTTTGCCCCCATTGAGTAACAGCTGAGATAGGGTAAACTGGGAATGCAGTGCCAGCCCTGGTTCAAAAAAGCTGCAGCTAGTTTTAGGCAACCAAAGGGAGTGGTGAGGCTATGTGTTTCCCCTGAGAGGCATAATTGTATGAGTGGAGAAATCTAACACTTCGTGATGTGGTAGAAGGGACAGCTGGTAAAGAAAAGTGGACATGCATAGTGCTCCTAATACCACTTTGAATCCTAGGTGACATTGTTACCAAATCTATCAAAGCCATATTGCATGACTGCCATAAATAGGCACAAACTATGTCAACCAGCATTTGAGATGCCTCAGTACTGTGCTACAAGATATTAGATGAAGTTGAATTTTGTTATATCGGTAACATTCCTGGTCCAGTCTCCAAACCAATCAATATAAATTGCAAAGTTTTTGAAGTTGTTCCATTGTTTTGGTCCCACTTTAGTTAAACAATTGAAGTAATGTTACAGCTGATCTCAGAATCAAATCTTATACCTTGGTATTAGACAACATCACAGTATTCTAGTAATGTATGCCAGCATGTAAAGGAAGCCAGCATTCAGACATCACTGGCATGACACTATGACTACTATTGTGAGCCAGGGCTTGTTTGGTTCAAATGTCACCTGTGCTATGATTTCCCCAGATAGATCTTTTCAGCTTCACCCTCTATCTGTAACATTACTTTGGGCAAGCACTGGCCTACTTAATGGAGTTGTTGTAAGATTCCTGAGATGATGTATGTGAAGTGCATTGGACCTGCTTAACATTCTGTAATAATAGTAATTATTATGTAGATGTCAGAAATTAGTCATTACAAGACATGTTTTGAATGCTTACACAAGTGCCTTGATTGATGATGATTGACTTGCTTGTGAAAAGCAAATGCAGATAAATTTCGGTCATTAGCCAGAGGGCACTTGATTTTATTTTTGATTTTTAACAGTAAATTATGAAATTTTCTGGGTTATCCTACTAACCTACTAATCAAAAATGGCAAGTAGATCACAACATTCTATACGCTTCCAACATATACCACGATATCTATACATCTAGATGAGCAATAATAATTCCATCAGGCACATCATCCTGTTATCACTGGTCATGTATCAGAGGCAGTTTCTTTATGTGGGTGAGAGTCACTCACAGTGCAACATTAGTAAAAGGCATAAATGGGTAAGTCTTACTCCCTTCAGAGTGGGAGTACATCTTTGGTCACAAAGATTCTCTTGTGTACTTCAGTCTCTCTAGACAATGCATAAAGAATCAGTGTTTAACACCAGTATTAAATCTCCTCTCAACAAGTAAACATCTGCAGATGAAGTCTAACTACCACTATCAAGACTTATTTTGATTTCCCCAAGATTGTTGATGAAGCTCTGCCCTTAGCATTACAATATCAATTGACCTCCATCTAACATAGAACAGTTCTTTGAAGAGATTTGAAATCAAGCAGATCGTTCACCTATCCATCCATTTTTACCTGCTATAGCCCAGTTCTAGGCAGGCAGGATACAGGTTGAGCTTCCAAAGCATTGGCTCCCAACCTTTTTCAAACCACTATCCTCTTTTATAATACCCAAACAACATTTGACACCCCCCCCCCATCATGTTTAAACAAAAAGACATTTTGAATGAGGAAACATTCTTTCTCAAAGTAAAGGCTACTTTCTCCCCCAAAGGGCACGTGCACACTAACGTTAATATCTGGTTTCAAAAGGTCAAGGAAGAAATTATTTAACAAGGGCTACAACACATATAAGAAAACACTTTCTGATCCACTTGGGGGGGGTGTTTCCCAACTTCCTGGGTTGGAAACACTGGTCTAAAGAATCAAGAAACCCACACAAGTAGCAATGTTATGCTAAGATTTCTGTTTCATGTAATTCAAGTGCCACAAACTTCCAACATTTAGTAAGGGGTAACTCCCAATTATAACTAATTCACCCTGCAGGTAACTCTATTAAGCATTTATTAACGTAAAGCTGGCTATCAAGTTAGGCTTATTTAAAATATCTGTAAACTGACTGTAAAGATTCTTAGTTCAGACTTAGTCTAGCTCTAACTTAGATTTAATTCTGAACTTTATTTGGGCAACAGCTGTATGCTTTACATTGAGCCATTAATTCATTCACTCAGTCTTATTATAAAAGACAGCAGAAATTGAAAGAATAAGCTTTATCTTGCTCACACTGATAAAAAGAGTCACTGCTGTAAGATTTTACATTCTAAGGTTACTTCTTTGCCTTAATTGGCTTCTTTCATCTCTGGATGTGTCCAGATTTAATTTGAAATGTGATTTAAATGCGTGTTAAATTGTATTATGTAAATATTTTAGCTTTGAGAAGGTGAAATCATGGCACAAGGATACCCACGTACCGAAAGCCAACTCTTATTAAAAAGTACCTATAGCTGGAGCATTTATGCAGAGCTCTCTGGCCAACAGAAGGAAGGTTTTGCCCAGCACGTAGACATTCACCTGTGAAAAGGAAGAAATATATTTAAATTATATAGCAAGAGTTAAATATAACTATACACATATATTTAAAATACAGAGATATTAATTGTGTAGAAAAGCCAGTTACTATTTATCCACTGTACTAGCCTGAAAAAATCCACAGTGAATTTTAGCTAATTGTGGCTTCATGATAGCAAAAAAATAATTCTGTAGGTGCAGCAGAAGTGGTTTTTCACTGATGCTCCTTCCCTTAACTTCAGCCCAACTACCCATGATGAGGGTACTGCTTTTTCTCAAATTCATCTGTAGGGCTAGAGGTTTGGTGGCAAATCTGCTCCTGCCCTTCCAGAATGGTAAGAAATAGAGCACAGAGACCTCCAGTTTGCAGGAGGGTGTCTGGAAAAACTGGATGCCACACCTTGCAGGAGCAGAGCAGATGCACTCTACTCAACAAAACTAGAGATTGCTTCAGACAGCTGCCACAAAATTTGTGGCAGCTGCCACTAAAATTCTTTTAGTGGGCTTTATTATCCTGAATTACAACTTGAATCAAGTTGATACACAGATGTGGGCCAAACTATAAAGCCACAACTGTACCATTCTTTTATGCCAGAAGATAGCTCCTGTTTTATGCTGATATGCAGTACAAACAACACCAGTACATCAGTGTCTAGGGGTCAGAATGTTCTTCCCACAAATGAGTGGCAAACATTTGAGACTCAGTAAAGCTGAGAGCATGTGATCCAGAGAGGGGGAAAGAGACTGTGTGGATGTAACAACCTGTGTCCATCATCTGGTGGACAGCAAAATTACCGCATTGATGTTGACAACACTGATCTGTGAATATGTGAAACCTCAGAGATCTTCCGTCATCATAAATCAATTACATGCAATTACAATACAATCCATCAGCCTTCACTCTAATGTTCTGGATGTTCACTTTCATTTTCACCTGGGATTTTTAAAATTTACATATGAATTCATCCATTTTTGTACACCCCTGTAATACACAGTTACACCTGATTCCAAACTGAAGTACTGAAGGGCACTGAAAAAATACCACCCAGTGAAAAACAGAAAGTTCTGTCAGAAAATGTGCCAAAGTGGCACCCAGCATTTCAAATAAGTTTTCTTGCCACATCTGTGAATAGACTCCATTGGTCAAGTGAGAAAAAAAAACAACCCAAACAATTTATCTGATGGACACATCATCATTCTTTAGAGAGGATTAACCCAACGTCAGGATAACTATGATGACTTTCAACTGGCAAGGAACAACAACAGGAAGAGACTAATAGAAGGTTTGGTGCTGCTCTATATCCATAGTTTATAAGTACAGTACATCTTTGCAATTAGTTCTGTAATTGCCTAGAGATAAATGGCTTCCTCTGCAGTTTTGGGGGAAGTAAAGATTCAAGAGCTCTCCTATTCCCAAGCTGTAGCTCCATGCTTCACCATGGCTAACCTCCAGTTCTAAGCGCAGATCAGTTTCTCATGCAGAAACTGATCTGCACCTAGATTTCATGTGAAACATCACATAGTTATCCTTTATTGAGCCAAACACTACATCCTTTTTCTCCCTCATTAGATTTACTAGTGCCCTACCTTCCACCCCTCCCACTTCTAAGTAGAGTGCCGGGCCAGGGGGAAATGCCTGATTTGCTCCAGCCAAAACCCAGCAGAGAAAAAGCAGAAGATCCATCTGAACAATGCCAAACAAACCAGAGGTGGAGTGGGGGAAATGTGAAAGATTCTTAATCAGGACAGAGTAAAAAGCTGGAATTTCTCCAGACTATCAAGCTTCAAGGCCTTATAGTAAATCAGATTATCTCTCAATCTAGCTCACTTTGGCTCAGAAAAACAAAACCAATAAAAGCACGACTTTCAAAGAAAGTTCACTTCAGATGCCACATTATTATGCAATTTGAATTTTTCTCCCCCTGCTCTTAGAATGTGTGGGAGGTATCAGAAATTTTGACTTAGACATGTACAAGCCTCGATATTGCTGAGATCCTAGCATAATATATGTTTGATTTTCCTTCCTAATCCACAAAAGCTGGCTGGATAGCACAGTGGTTTCGGTTTCCGGCTGCAGAGCCAGAGGTTGGGAGTTAGATTTTCCACTGTGCCTCCTAGGAGAGAGACCCAGCCTGTGTAGCCTTGGGCAAGCTGCACAGTCCCAGAAATGCCCCCAGAAGAAGGGAATGGGAAACCACTTCTGAAGATTCTGTATCTGGAAAACTCTGAAAGGGGCATTCTAAGTCAGAATTGATCTGATGGCACACAATTACATATTATTATTAATCCACAAAAGCAATGAGCATACCAGATATCGTACTAATACCTGAACAGATCACATCACGAAGAGATTCCTAAACTAAAAACAGGCCACAGCCGAGAGTCTGTTACTCTGCTTCTGTGTTACATGTAGCTAATTAGCACCTCCACTTCTATGGTGCAGGGGCTTCCCAGAGTTAGAAAATGCCCATAACTATGGTTTCTCAATTCATATTATCAACATCATATCTACTGTGCCGTAAACCATAATGTGTAAACCATGGCACACAAATCCAGTTCAAATTATGGCTCCTGATCAAGGTTCCCTCTAAACTGGGCAGATGTGCACACAACTCCACCTCCCTCTGCACAGCTCTCTTCCTCCTCCACACAGCAACTGCGTTTGGTTCCAGTTGTGACAAAACCCTGCGTGCGAGGGGGGGTGAAGGTGCACACACAGGGGTGAAGTCACACGCACGTGAGGCGAAGCTCTGCCCAGTGGGGCTGAAAATTAGAGGGTACATTGCTTCTGATATACTGTATTAAAAATGTTTTGACATTATATCAAACTCTGATTAGTCTCTGATGAATCCTACTATTAAAAACACATACTGTCAAATGCACAAGTTAAACCTCAGTAATTTTTAAAAACTATTATTATGTTCACTACTGCTCATCGTCATGTTTTTTAAAGGTGTTTTCCTCCCCTCTTCGGTCAGAAACATTTCCAATCTAGCTGACATACAATCAAGAAAACAAGACAGTTTCTATCCTGGGCTTAAAATGTAAATCGAACAACATGAAAGGAAAAGGGGGAGAGGAGGGAAGAGATAGGAAAACAAACAAGCACCAATTTTTAAAGTTAAATAGCAGGTTCCATACTGATGAATTGCTGGAAACACTTCTTGGAATGGAAGCATCCAGTGGAGCAAAGAACTCATGGGATGGCCTTACCTCCCACTTCCTTCTCCTGCTGCTTTCTGTTGCCAAGGTGAGCCTTATGTGGTTTTCGTAGCCCCATTCAAAATATCTCCCTGTGCCTCGTATTAGTCCAAAAAATGGCTAGGGGGTAGTGTTGAAATGTTTTTATTTTTGTAACTTTTTGTCATGAGCAAGAGTAAGTGGAAGCAAAGCCAACAGAGGAACTAGGAGGGAAACACACACACGACCTCAAAGTGGCCTATCCCGACCTATTTTGAGGTATACAAAGGATTATAAATACAGTGGTGCCTCGCTTAACGAGCACACCGTATAACAACAAAATCGCATAGCGATCTCTTTTTTGAGATCGCTAATGCGATCGCTTACCAATGGCCTCTATGGCCAAAACTCGCATTGTGAAGATTGGTAAGCATTTCGCTTACCGATCTTCGCATTGCGACGCCGGGAAATCAGCTGTTCGGCGGCTCCAAAATGGCGGCCGGATGACCCAAAATGGCCGCCGCAACCATTTTCGCGCCCTGCCCTCGCTTACCGAGGGCGCAAAAATGGCGGCGCTATGAGGAAACTTCACTTAACGGTGAGTATAGAAGCCATTGGAACGCATTAAACTAAATTTAATGCGTTCCAATGGCATTTTGCGTCCCGTTTAGCAATGTTTCCTCATAGCGAGGGTTAATCCGGAATGGATTAACCTCGCTATGCGGGGCACCACTGTACACAGGATGACATTTAGAATGTCTGATACCACAATTAGCACTATTAGTCACTTTTTTAACTGGCACCTCTGGCCAAAATGTACTGAAAACAGTAGGATAAACGAAAGATGCTACCTTATAGTAGATCAGATTATCTCTCAATCTAGTCAGTCACAGTGGGATTCCAGGGGATCACACAGTAGTCCTTTTCATGTGCTATCTCATTCTTCTAATCACAGCTATTTATTCTACCTCTGAGCAGTGGTCCTTTCATATATGCAGAATACAGGAAACAAGGCCTTTATTTTGCCACCTCCAACTCTAACTTTATCTCCAGCACTACTCTATCCCACTTCTTCCATTTTCACTCAAGACCAAGGCAGTTCAGCTACACACAAAACACTTCAAGGATCTGTGGAAATTGCTGGTCTATGCTCTCACGTACAATTTCCCATGTTTGGTTTGCCATCAATCAAGATAAGACGTCTGCCACACATAGCACAGTACTCTACTGCTCAGCCGGGTTTTTCCATAAATCTCATACATGTTTAATGTCCATGCAAAAAGTCAAACAAAAACTCAGCAATGAGAAATTGGTTTAGACTCCCTTGGTAGGGAAGTGTTATTGATGCTTTAACTGGAGGAAGCATTCACACACTTCATTTTTAAATTATAAAATATTAATAACTCCAAATGGGGGCTTTATCCCTCCCACAACCTTCTAGCATACCAAAATGGAGTAGCTGGGGGAATCATACAAGGCACTGGAAGTGAATCAATAAGAGGGATAATTCATGCTACTTTACTGTCAATATTTTAGAACTATCCATTCTATAGACCAATTTCAAATGAAACAGAATTTCTTTCATTTATTTTATTTGGTCATTCAATATTCCAAAACTCTCCTTTCTCAAATGGTTTTCTATCCCAAAAAAAAAACACCCTGCACTGGTACCTTTCACCTTGGAGTTGACATGGATTGCCTTTCTGAAGGCAAAGAATTTCTCTCCTACAGGCCGCCTCATGGTCTCCTTGTAAGGTATGAAAGCTGTTATCGCGTAATGGTTAGAAGACCACAACTGCCCCTGCCATCTGTCACTTAAACAAACCATTGTACTCTTAACTTCATCCATCTACCTGCAGCACTCCAATCAGGGGCATGCCTTGGTAGCCAAGCCAAAAATGTATGGTCATTGAGGCTTCTCTTTTTCTTGTCCCTGTGCTCCAGGCCAGATTAAAGATAATTCTCTCCTCCATACACACAAGAAACACAAGCTCCAAGTTTGTTGATTGGGGGGGGGTGGAGTGGGTACATGCTTGTACAAATGCAGGGAGTTCACCACACCCTTACTCAAACATGCCTCTGGGGCCAGATGTAAAGGATAAAATTTATTTTAGTACAGGGTGGGAGAGAGTGCTCTGACTGCCTCCACCGAGAAACAAAACAGGCTACTCCACTCTATGGGGAGCACACTCTCTCCGCCCTGCTTTGCTGTCTCTTTACTCACAGAAAGGTAGCTGGCCTGAAGAACAAGAGGCTGCTGTACTGGGGTAGCCCCTCCACATGAACCAGGTGCCTGAATTTTGGAGTTTCGGCTTACATGGACAGACTATCTCATATACTATATAGCAGCCTCCCCGTCGTTAGGCACTTCCACTTCTACGTTTAAAGAGATGATGGGAGGGGAGACTCCTCTCAGTGCTCAAACAACTGGATGCCACATTAGGTTATTAGCTTTCTAAAGCTCACTTTGAAAATAAGGGTTTCATTCTAAAAATGACAAAAGATGTATTTCCAGGAGAAGATAATGATTAGCAGGTAACAACAGCCAAGAGAGATCAAGAAGGTTTTGCAAAGAGGCAGTTCAACCTCCATGGCATCTTCCTTTCCAACTGGTCCAGCCTTTTGAATTATATTTTAAATGCCACTATGTATTTTCCATTCATACTATATCAACTCAAGCAACACAGACAATGTCTCCAAAGACTGGGGGGCCTTATGCGGAACTTACTCTAGTGAATAAGAGTTGTTCATATGCTCTATATTTGTAGTCTGGAGCTTCAAAATTACATATATACTCCAGTTTTATATTTTCAAATCTCAGCTATCAATTTGGGATGACGTTTCTGCACAAAGAACTAGTTTTCTGCCCTTCGCTTCTGAGTTTCTCTGAGTATTCCTCCACCATCAGTATCAGCAAGCCAGATCTAGTAAAAATCCACAACAGACACCTAGTTTTTAAAAATCAGAATAAGGCAAGCTGTGACACTGAAAAATGAACATCGAGCCTTGCAGATCTAAATTATGTTAAGATTTTTGGAGGGAAACATTCAATGTACACCCACAATTTCACAAGGCTGCTTGACACTATTTATAGATTAATCTTTCCTACTTCGCTGCTGCAGCAAAATAACAAAGGCAGCAGCATGAGCTATCCAACTCTACGTTGAAACTCCTATGCTGAAACTCCTTCACATCACCTTCACACAGTTTGAAGCTGTTTTGAGGGCTTTCGTTTTATGTAGTAAAGTGGTCATTCCCACCTGCCCCAACAAAATACTTAGGATCACTCAGAGCAACTGTGAACATGCTACTGTTAATACAGTGGTGCCCCGCATAGCGACGATAATCCGTGCAGCAAAAATCGTTGCTATACGGATTCGTCGCTATGCGGAAAAAAAGCCCATAGGAATGCATTAAAACCCGTTTAATGTGTTCCTATGGGCAAAAAACTCACCTTAAAGCGAAAATCCTCCATATGGCCGCCATTTTCCTGCCCGGTAAGCGAGGAATCTGGGCAAAAACACAGCGGGCGGCCATTTTATTTACCCAGTGGTTCTAAAAACATCGCTATGCGAAAATCGGTAAGCGAAACAGCTTACCAATCATCGCAAAGTGATTTTTAACCATTTAAATCATCGCAATGCAATCGCTTTTGCGATCGCAAAAACCAAATCGCTATGCAGATTCGTCGTTAACCGGGGCGCTCGTTAAGCGAGGCACCACTGTATATTGTACCTGGATGGTTTAGGTATACATGTTCAACACACTGTTGGAGCCAAGTTTGTCGGGGGGGAGTTGCATAAGGTGTGCTACAGAACAGCGCACATCCTCCTCACTGCCACCCTTTCCTTCCCATCCCTATTGTTACTAACTATTATTTGTCCTGTCTATTTGATTCCGATCCACTCCACCACTCAGAAGGAGGGTGTGAGACCAGCAAAGGGTACTGCTCATTGATCACATCACTACTAGAGATGACGGTATTCATATATGAATACGAATGCCCCTGCACAGGTGGACATAACGAAGGTCTGGCCCCTGAGGCTGGACCATCCACTCACCTGTCCACTGCTGCTACCGTCTCCACCTTCCCCTCCAATCGCTCTGGAGTTTGTGGTCGGCTAGACACTCGTCAGCCTGGCAGAGAGGCTTGTCTTCCCTCCTTCTACCAGGAGTGGCTAGTCGACCACAAGCTCTGGAGCAATAGGAAAAGAATGCAGAGCCGGTGACAACAGCAGACAGGCAAGTGGACGGTATGGCCCCAGGGGGCCGGACCCTCATTCTATCCACATATGCGGGGATATTTGTACAGTGGTGCCCCATCTGACGACGATAATGCATTCCAGGAAATCGCTGTTAAGTGAAATCATTGTCAAGTGGAAAAAAAATTGGAATGCATTGAAAACCGGTCAATGCGTTCCAATGGGGGAAACACCTCATTGTCCAGTGAAGATCCTCCATAGGGCAGCCATTTTGGGATCCCTGTCTTGCGAACAATCGGTCCAGAAAACAGCGGGGAGCCATTTTGCGAACCGCCAATCAGCTGTTTCTAATCGTCGTATAGTGAAAAAACGGTTCCCAAAGCGGGGAATTATTCATCGTAAAGAAAAAACCCATAGACACAATGTTTTGTGATAGCTATAGTCATCGTAAAGCGATTTCATCGTCAAGCGGGGTCATCGTCAAGCGGGGCACCACTGTATTCGTATATGAGTACCCTCATCTCTAATCACTACTCATTCACACACGGACAAACAGAAATTGGGGCAGGAGGATGGCAAGAGGGTTCTAAAGGTAGACACTGGGGCCCCTATTAGAGGATGGCTCTCTGCAGTCACCTGATAATGTTAACCCACAAGTTAGCCCCTGTATATGTGCATTATGATATCAGCATCTTCCATGCCTCAGACAGCCAACTCAATGCCATGACCAGCTATAAGACGTCAAGATTTGCTGCACTTCTTTAGTCTCAGAAACCTCTGGCTCCCTTCTATCTTTCCAGGCTGACTGAGTTCATCAGGAACTTGCTACTTGCTTAACTGTGGGAGACCAGCCACTGCTAGCAGTAAAACTGGGGCACCTGACAATATCAAAGAAATGAGAACATCTGGTATCAATTATGTTCTTTTATATTCCCCGGGTTTAAATGATGTACAGAAGGGAAAGGGAACACACCTCGCCCCTCTTTCTAGGCAGTTAAGGCAAAAACAAAACACTCTGACGGAAAGGTCTTTCGATTTCTGTCATTATCCAATCAGCAGAGGATGGTCCATCCATTTTTTAAACCGAGGTGCGACAAAAAAACAATTTTTCAAAGCTATGTGTAGAGTTCCAACAAGCACTTCTAGATTTGACCTTTTCGCTCCAGATTTTTGGTGAAAATGTGACTCCCCAGACTCACTGAAGTTGCCCACCCCTAGCTTGTTTCCCCTCCCCCCAAAAAAGTTAGGTCATACTGTATATTAGGGCAACAAGGTGCTCTGAAATGCAGAAGACTACATGTTCCCCCTCTCTACCACCACCTTAGATGCTGTCCTTGGACTCTGATACTAGAAGCTGATTTACTGACAGATTTACAACAAGCTACCAACATGAATTTGACCAAACTCCGGGAGGCAGTGGAAGACAGGAGGGCCTGGAATGCTCTGGTCCATGGGGTCACAAAGAGTCAGACATGATTTAATGATTAAACAACAACAGGCAAACATACATAAGATCAACTTGAGATAAATTAGAGGGAGGGAGGGATGTTATAAACCAGGGTTTGGCTAGACATGGGCCATAATGGCCCACACCCATTTCAGAAAGCCATATACCTCTGCCAGGAATCTGGAGGATTCATTCCCCCATTAATAATGCTGCCCCATGAAAAGTCAAACAGCAGCAATTCTTTAAAAATTCAGGACTTTGCCTGGACAGTAGGAAGCTTTTAGAAAATGCAAGAAAACATTTGAATATACGGAGGGAGAGGTTTGCCCAAGTTGCCCATCGATGCTACAGATGCAGCTGCCAGCTATCGGAAGAGTTCCCTTCTCCTTTTCAGCACCCACTTTCTGTCCTAGGAAGTTGCCTTGTATCACATTATTTCTCCATCTAGTTCACTACTGCCTACTCAGTGGCTCTCCAGATCTCAGCAAGAGAGAGGATCTCCATCTCCCAATATCTGAGCAAGGATCAAATCTGGAATGTTCTGCCATCAAAGGATGTCCTGCACCAGGGAGCAAAGTCTAAAGAATTGGGCATTCATTCCTCCCTAAATATATGTATATGACGGGGAGACCTAGGTTCAGGCAAAGCAATCTCCTGTACACCTGGAGCCATGAAAGCAAGCTTTTCCTGAGGGAGGGCAATGCTGAGCTGCAAACATAAAGGAAATGTACTTTGGAAGAATACAGTGTGGCAGCCACAGCTCTTGACTTGAATGCAAGCACCCAAGCCAGAAAAAAAGGTCTGAAAATGGAGGATGTTGAAACGTACAGACAGCATTTAGCCATCTGACTTAAGCAACCTTAAGCTGCAGTGTGCTGGGTGGGTGGGTGTTTGAGTTCTCTACCTTTTTCAAATCAGAACTTTCCCTTCTTGACACGCCACTCAGGAGCTTTTTTCCTTTCGTTTTTTAAAAAAAATATGAGACAACATTCTGCCTTCCCTTCAGTAAATCTCTGCAGTAAAGGTAAATCTCTGCAGTAAAATTACACCACCTGATGCGCTTTGTGTCAAAAAGCTGAGATGCAGCCTAATGACCTGAGTGGAGAGAAAATTCTCTACAATCACTGCAACTTCCAAAGAGACTACAATTTCCCATAACCACAGAAGTCTCAGAAGTATGGAAATGCTTCATCTTAGGAAATTTAGAAACTATGTCACAGATCGCATTTCCAGCTAGCATTAAGGAATTACATCTGAGCTGATAATTTTCCTCACAAGTGCTGTAACTTAATAATGGCACCAAACAGTAATACTGTTTTAACAGCAGACATTTTGGTCAAACATGACTGTAACAGGCTGTATTAAAATGAGCATTTATAACTCAAAGCAGTGTTTTATTCCCCATTTGTCCCTGCTTGCATTTAAACAGAAAGAAACACACGCACGCGTGCGCGCACACGCACGCACACGCGCGTGCACACACACACACACACACACACACACACACACACACACACACACACACACACACACACACACACACACACACACACACACACACACACACACACAGAGGTCTTTTTTCCCATACTATACTTAATGTATAAGGCTTTCTGACACTCCTATCAACATCTCATCTCATCTATTTTATTTACTTATTTCGCCATCTAGAATCTTCTTTCCCAAAGCAAAGAAGCAAAGTTGTAGTATTTTGGAAACCGCCCCCTCTTCCATTTCAGGCCTGTGAGTCCCCGTTTGGGGATAAGCAAATGGAAAATTGGCCCCTGTAACCACCAACGTTGCCCACCCAATGTTCAAAGATGGCCCATCTGAAAAAGCTGAAGGCTACTAAATTCCCAGTAAGAGTTTTGTATGACTTCAGCAGATATGTTAATTTCTGGTGGGCAAAGAACAATGATGTGAACAGGCATTTTTCCATACAATAAAATCCAGCAAGAGACAAACTGAAACCTCACTCTCTCCCCTCCATGCCCGACATATTATTAAGTGAAGTCTATTTTTAGTATGGTACAATCCTATATTTCTTGGAAATAAGCCTCCATCAGATGATGAGGACTTACTCTCAGGTAGGTACGTATAGGATTGCACTGTAAGAATGAAAAAAATATTGAATAACTGCAATTCCATAAAGTTCTTTTAAGCTCTGCTCCACCAAGGGGAGGGCCAATTACTAAAGACAGCTGCAGAAGCCAAAATTAACCTCCACTTACTGAATTGCACACAGAATATATTTTGATATGGGATGGTCATATCAAATACATACAACACATACATTTTTAGCAACTGAGAGTGCAATCATTAATGTACTTATCTAGAGACCACCCTGCATGCTTCACTCCATTTGTTAGCATGCAAGTACAAGAATGTAAGAAGCTCATCCAACCATGAGCCACAACAGTCTGCGTTCTGGTGGACAACTTCAATGAGTCTTGAGACAAATTTTCTACCCCCAGAAACCACCAAGGCCGTACAAGCCCTTCAAATGAGCAAAAGCAATTTAAAAAGTCAGAATGGAATACTGTTCAGAAAGTAATCTCAAGTATCATTTCCGTAGATTTGAAGCAGATTTCAAGGCCCTGTATGTTGTTGTTGGCATAACCATCAACCATCATTCATGAATACTTCCAGGATCAGAAATGTTTTTTGCAAGAAAGAGAGAGAAAGAGGGGGGGCAGAAGTGCATCTAGCACAGTAACATAAAAGCCCATATTGTACTCTGCCTTCCTCAATCTAGGAAAATACAACCATTATACAGTACACCTTTCAAAGCAACCTTTAAAGTCTCTGCTAATATTCTCTCTTCCTCTCTCTGTGTGTGTGTGTGTGTGTACACACACACACATTAGTTTTCAACAATGTGCAAAATCTGACCTTGAGTTGCTCCAATGGCAGCATAATCATTAGCAACATGATCATACCAACTGTTGATTTGTTATTTGCACAAAGAAAGCAAGAGACACCAAACACTTGATGTCTAATTGCACAAAATAATTATCCCTGATTTCCCATCCCTGTGATTTTCCTGTCCAGTTTTGCTAAACCAAAAGAACAAGAGATAATTAAGGTTTCCTCGCTAAATGTAAGCTCTTTGTAAGGGTTAATGTTTTAACAGAATATTCAAACAGAAAGAGATACAATACCTGAAGAAGGTCGCTGAGGTCAAGCAGCATGTCTGAGCAGCAGTTAAGGAACTTAAGTGCATATTAATGCCTGATATATTGCAAGTAGATTGGCAACTGGGAAGAGAGACAAAAGCACTTTATTCTGATAGTACATCAAGAGAACATCTCATATTGTTATCTAGTTTTCTTAAGTAATGGGGAGAGGATATTTACACACACACACACACACACACACACACACACACACACACACACACAGAGAGAGAGAGAGAGAGAGAGAGAGAGAGAGAGAGAGAGAGAGAGAGAGAGAGAGAGAGAGAGAGAGAGAGAGAGAGAGAGAGAGAGAGAGAGAGAGAGAGGAACCAAGGGTTTGGATTTTAGTTATTTTAGGAAGAGAAAAAATGCTACAGATTTTTCTCTTTTCTAGTCAACAATCCTCACCAATTTTGGGGAGAAACTATATATTATGGAAAATACAGTGGTGCCTCGCATAGCGAGGTTAATCCGTTCCGGATTAACCTTCGCTATGCTGAAGCATCGCTGAACGGGGCAGCGATTTCCATTGGAACGCATTAAACATCGTTTAATGCGTTCCAAATAGGCCAAATACTCACCGTTCAGCGAAGCTTCAGGATGGCCGGTAGCCATTTTCGCGCCCTCGCCTCACTTAACAAGGGCGCGAAAACGCTGCGCGCGGCCATTTTAAGCCATTTCCCGGCTTCCGGCGGCCATTTTGGCCGCCGAACAGCTGATCGGCGGGGGTCGTTTTGCGAAGATCGGTAAGCGAAACGCTTACCGGTCTTCGCAAAGCGAATTTTGCCCCATTAAAAAAACGTTGAGCGATCGCATTAGCGATCCGAAAAAACGGATCGCTATGCGATTTCATCGTTATACGGTGCGCTCGTTAAGCGAGGCACCACTGTACAAAATTGCCACCAAAATGACAGTCCCCATACCTGGCGCCTTGGAAAATTTAAAAAGAAAAGTTGGAGGAGAGTTTGATAAAATCTACAAATTACAAACCTTGATCTACCCCAAATTTTAACACATCATGATTGGAGCAACAGTATCCAAGGGAGACTGTTACAAAAGGGAGGGAGGCCTTATCTGCCCCCCCCAATCCCATGTCCATAATTCAAGCAGTGCTCCTCTCCTTTGTTCATCAACATCTAATTTAATATACATACAAAATAAACAATTGGCTGTAAATTCCCCTGTCCCTTAGGTGGCAAATGATAGGGAATGTTGTTCTTGAGTCGTTAAGTCGTGTCCAACTCTGCGTGACCCCATGGACCAGAGCACGTCAGGCCCTCCTGTCTTCCACTGCCTCCCGGAGTTTGGTCAAAATCATGTTGGTAGATTCAGTTACGCTGTCCAACCATCTCGTCCTCTGTCGTCCCCTTCTCCTTTTGCCTTCACACTTTCCCAACATTAGGGCCTTTTCCAGGGAGTCTTCTCTTCTCATGAGATGGCCAAAGTATTGGAGCCTCAGCTTCAGGATCTGTCCTTCCAGTGAGCACTCAGGATTGATTTCCTTTAGAATTGATAGGTTTGTTCTCCTTGCAGTCCAGGGGATTCTCAAGAGTCTCCTCCAGTACCACAATTCAAAAGCATCAATTCTTCGGTGGTCAGCCTTCTTTATGGTCCAGCTCTCACTTCCATACATTGCTACTGCATGGAAGTGAATGGAAAGTCCGATGCTGCAAAGAAAAATACTGCATAGGAACCTGGAGTGTAAGATCTATGAACCTTGGTAAGCTGGATGTGGTCAAACAGGAGATGGCAAGAATAAACATTGACATCCTGGGCGTCAGTGAACTAAAATGGACAGGAATGGGCAAATTCAATTCAGACAATTACCATATCCACTACTGTGGACAGGAATCCCGTAGAAGAAATGGCGTAGCCCTCATAGTCAACAAAAGAGTGGGAAAAACTGTACTGGGATACAATCTCAAAAATGATAGAATAATTTCAATACAAATCCAAGGAAGACCTTTCAACATCACAGTAATCCAGGTTTATGCACTAACCACTGATGCTGAAGAGGCTGATACTGACCAATCATATGAAGACTTACAACACCTTCTAGAACTGACACCAAAGAAAGATGTTCTTGTCATTATAGGGGACTGGAATGCTAACGTAGGGAGTCAAGAGATAAAAGGAACAACTGGTAAATTTGGCCTTGGAGACCAAAACGAAGCAGGGCAAAGGCTAATAGGGTTTTGTCAAGAGAACAAGCTGGTAATCACAAACACTCTTTTCCAACAACACAAGAGGTGATTCTACACATGGACATCACCAGACGGGCAAGACCGAAATCAGATTGATTATGTTCTCTGCAGCCAAAGATGGAGAAGCTCTATAGAGTCAGCAAAAACAAGACCTGGAGCTGATTGTAGCTCAGATTATCAAGTTCTTATAGGAAAATTCAAGTTTAAACTGAAGAAAGTAGGAAAAATCAGGTATAATCAAAAACCAAATTCCATATTACACAGTGGAAGTGAAGAACAGATTTAAGGAACTAGATTTAGTGGACAGAGTGCCTGAAGTACTATGGATGGAGTTTCATAACACTGTACAGGAGGCAGCAACAAAAACCATCCCAAAGAAAAGGAAATTCAAGAAAGCAAAGTATCGTTTCTCTGAATTACTCAAGCCCCTTTGCCACAACAAAGCAGCAATCCATGAAGGGGATGATGGGGAGTAGGGACAGGCAAATACGTTTTCAACTCCCACAATGAAGATAACAAAATCGGGGGGGGGGGGGACATATGGGTGTGACTTGCTTCTTAATAATCTATGCATGTTGAGCTTCAGTCAGATAATTTTCATTCCTCCCTGCTCCGTTCTCATTGTCCCATTCTAACTTTCAGTCGCTTATTTTATTTTTTTCAGCTTAAGAGTCACTGCCTATCCAGATCTCTGGTACAATTCTGTAGGATACAGTACTTTATACACGCACCCCTTTCAATCAAGAGGAACATCCTAATCACAGAGAGCCAGAGCAAGAAAACTCTTCTCTGAGGATAAGTCATTGTACATTTTCAAACTAAGTACCCAGGTTGTAAGAAGCGCAGAGCATCTCCCACTTTCTTAGAGAAAAAGAAACATGACTCGGTCATCAGAAGTTCAGTAGATACAGGAAGACAATACATTTATACCCACCTAATTCAATCTGTTTATCAGCCCAAAGTCAAGAAGCACCCCTCCTCCAAGGAAAAAACTAATAGGAGTCAATATTTAATCACGAGATTGCATTGACCTACCAGCGCCTGCACCAACAGAATCTAGACACAGTCAACAAAAGCTAGGTGTGCCTCAGTCAACCAAATTCACCCAATAAGATTCAGGAAGCAGAATATACCTTTCCTTGGATTTCTGCACTCCTTTTGATGCTACTATTCTCTTCATCTTGTGATCCCCCAGCAAGCATGACCCTGGCACTTCAAAATTTCTTATCATCCTGTCTGACACAATGTTTTTGACAGGAAGCTCTCAGAAATGACGCACTATGAATTACTTATCCAGCCCCATGTGCCGCTTTAGAGAGCTTCATTACAGAAATACAGAGTGGTCAGAATCCTGTTGTTGGTTTATGTTTGAATAAAGGAAATTGCGTCTGTCTTGGAAGTAAATTGCCATTCATTAATGAGATGCCGGTTTTATTCCTGAGTGTGAGCCCAATCACATAACTGGGCATCTGCCCCGGAATGCAACCATCTACAGCAATTTGCCACCAAGACTTACATGATTTTGCTTACGCAAGCATAAAATGGTGACAGTATTGTGGCCAATATCTCATTCTCCATTTTTTTTTCAAAATAAGATCTTGGGACAGGTTCAGATTCATAAAGACCAACTTCAGGTTTGAGGAGGTTTTCAGCAAAATGCCCACTAGTAGCTCCTCCTCTTATTAGCGAACTCAAGCGGCTGTGGTGGCAGCACTTCCAGTAGCACCTGCAGTAGCTGGATGAAGCATTTGCTAAATGCCCCAGAGCAACGGTTACTAAGAGATGTTATGGAAAATTAAAAGAGTGGCTTGATTCAGTTGCCTAGCACTACTTGGAATGGCAGGTCAGTGACTGGAAGTGGAGATTCAATTGAGGCATCAGCAGTGAGCCCTGCCTTGTGTCAGCACTCTTGGCTCTCTCCAAGGATATGAGATGATGGTGCCAGCCCAGAGTTTCGTGGTTGAGAGGGGACCTGGACTGTGACTTCCTAACTTCCTAATGCCTCCATGACATCCCAAAAAGTGATCCCCACTCAAAAAGCTGGAAATGCTGGGATTAAAGATAGGAAGTTCTATATGCAAGTCATATGCTGCGTAACTGATCAACCAGCAAATTTGATTAGGGCTGTGATGACCAAATATTCTGATTAAGGTATCACATCAAGTCCAAATACAAGACGGTTCTCCTTGAGTGAAATCTACAGGACACGTGAAATCTCCTGTCCCTTAGCCCAGTTTTGTCTGTAAGTTCACTGAGTCATAGTGCAGACAGGAATACCCAGTCCTCATTAAGGAGGATTCAGCAAAGGATGTGTGTACACTAGAGATGGGGGTATTCAATATCTCCACACAGGTGGACATAACAAGGGTTCAGCCCCCACTCACCCATCCGCTGCTGCCGCGGCTCCACACTCCCTTCCAATCACTCCAGAGGTCGACTAGCCACTAGTCAGCCTAGCAGGGAGGCTCGTCTTCCCTCCTTCTGCCAGGAGTGGCTAGTCGACTGGAGCGACTGGAAGGGAGTGAGGAGCCACGGCAAGACCAGACGAGTAGGTGGGCCGTCTGGTGCCAGGGGGCCAGACCATCATTATGTCCACCTGTGCAGAGAAATACGATTACCCCTTTCTCTAGTGTACACACCTTGAGATCCCAACAACACAGAATCCTCAATAGTTCTAAAAAATATATACTGAGTTATTTATATTTTATATTTAAAATTAAAAATAAGTGCCAATAGAAAACCAGTGAAGAACATAGCAGACTTACAACACAGAGGTTCTGGTCCCAATCCTTCTCATCCATGACACCGATTAGCCTTTGAGCCATTTCTGAGCCTAACTTGCCCTAACAGAACAGCCTTCCCCAACTCAATACCCTCCAAATGTTGTTCTTACGTACTGTCAAGGTACCTCTGACTTAGAGCTACCCTATGAATGAGCAATCTCCAAAATGTCCTCTCTTCAACATCCCTGCTGAGCTCTTGTAAATTCAGATCTGTGGCTTCCTTTAGGGAGTCACTCCATCTCATGTTTGTGCTCCCCTTGTCAACTTTTCCAAACAATCCTGCTTTCTCACAATGTGACCAAAATAAGACAGCCTCAGTTTCAACATTTTTTGCCCCCAGAGATAGTTCAGACTTGATGGGATCAAGGACCCATTTGTTCATCTTTCTGGCAGTCCAGGGCATCCTCTACAAGCCCTCCCCCAGCACCATATTTCAAACAAATCAATTTTTTTTTCTTGTCAGCTTTCTTTACTGTCCATCTTTCACACAGGAGTAAGAATACAAGAGTGTAGCTGATCTTGGCCTTGGTCTCCAGTGACACACAATCATATGTTTGATTATACTGTATGTTCTTTCGTTGTTGCTCTTCAAGTATCAGTCTTCCTCTGATTTCTTGGCTGCAGTCTCACTTTGGATTGATAACTGAACCAAGGGTATACAAAGCCTTTAAGATTTTCAATTTCTTCATTGTCAACATTCAGGCTGTGTAGTTGCTCTTCTAAATGTTCAGCTGCAGCCCTGCTTTGGCTTGCTCTTCTTTTACTTTCACTAAAAGTCATATGTCATAGTTGCTTTCTGCCAGTAAGATTGTGTCATCTGTATATCTTAAATTACTGACATTTAATTATTAATTCATTATGTTTGTTGCATTATTTTTTGCACTCTTCTTTAATGAAGTAAGCTCCAAGACCCATTAAAGATTAAGGAAGACTGACAGAACACATTTTAGGAGTGCCTGCAACAAACAGTCTCTGTCAATGCTTTGATGTCAGGCTGCCAGATCACAGAGGAAATGTGTCATTCCTCTACCCATGGGCTGGCCAATGTTATGCATGCTATGAGAACAATTACTAGTAGGAAGCAGTTGTAAAAACACCCTTTGTTTTCAAGCTCTTTTTTTAAAAACAGGAGGGAGGGAGGGAGGGAGGGAGAGAATGAATACTAAAGTTTAGGACTGTGACTCACAGAAATTGTGACTTAATTCTCAGCAATTTGCTGGGAGAGAAAAGGTCAGGAGAATGAAGCAAGTAGTAGCTGAGGTCTTTGCAGAGGCCAGAATGCAAAATACAAACCAACATTTGTCCCCTTTTATAGGGTCCAGTTCAGTAACCTTTGTGCGCAAGATTATCCCTTTCGGCAAGAACCATTTGTTAGAGCTAATTATAGACAGACATTTCATATCTATCATAAAAGGAGCTATATTAAGAACAGGAAAACTAAAATTATCATCATTCCAACTTAAGTCCAAATGTTTAACATGCAGCAAAAGCAGTGTATAACCTCAAGGTTATCTCATGCAATTGTGTCTGACTAAATTAACAAAAGTTACAATTAGTAGAACCAGTCTGGTGTAGTGGACAGACTGATGGACTATGATACAGTGCATTGGATTTCAATCTACAACAACACTAGCTGCTGGTTTGACTGCCTTGGCCAGTCACACACTAAGAATAAACTTCTAATTGGTTCTTGTAGGTTTCTGGGCTGTTTGACCGTGTTCTGAGAGTTTTTCTTCCTAATGTTTCACCAGTCTCTGCAGCTGCCATCTTCAGAGGACAGGAGTTAGAACTCTGTCTGTGCTCTGGTGTAGTGTGTGAGATAGTTGAGTATTTGTAACTGTGGGATCAGCTTTTTGATCTTTTCAGGGTGTTTTTTTTTGTTATGGGTGTATTAACAGGAATTAGAACTAAAGACACCAATCAATCACAGTGACAGATCATCTCCCCCTTTATCACAACAATACACCCATAGCAAAAACACCCTGATCACCATAATCACACAATCTCTTGAAAAGGACAAAAAGCTGATCCCACATCTACAAATACTCAACTATCCCACACACTACACCAGGATACAGACAGAATTATAACTCCTGTCCTCTGAAGATGCCAGCCACAGAGACTGGCGAAACGTTAGGAAGAAAAACCTTCAGAACACGGCCACACGAAAAACCTACAACAACCATCGGATTCTGGCCGTGAAAGCCTTTGAGAAAGCTTCTAATTCATCTCTAACTTCTGTCAATACTGCCTGAGTTTGATGGGATTTGTATCCAAAGCACCCAGAAGCACTACTCCTGCACAAAGCTGTTCTAGAGGCAATATATTTGCGAAGGCTTTCATGGCCGGGATCTAATGGTTGTTGTGGGTTTTTCGGGCTCTTTGGCCATGTTCTGAAGGTTGTTCTTCCTAACGTTTCGCCAGTCTCTGTGGTCGGCACCTTCAGAGGACAGCACCTCTGAAGATGACGGCTACAGAGACTTGGCAAAACGTTAGGAAGAACAACCTTCAGAACATGGCCAAAGAGCCCGAAAAACCCACAACCACCATTGTTCTAGAGGCCATAACAGTCAGAAACACACTCGGGCTATAAACACTGGAAAAAATGGGGGAGAAACATCCCCTCATAGATCTTGTTGTCATTCTTTTTTTAAAAAAAAACTGTCATGGTGAACACTGCTTGCTAGGAAATATGTATGAGAGCAAACTCTTACACTCCTGTACTATTCGTTCCCACACACATCTAGTTGGCCACCATGGGAACAAAGTGGTGGAACAGACAGGCGTATGATTTGATCCAGCACGCCTCTTCTTGAGTTTTTTATTTTAGCAAGACTGGCTTGCTAAATTTTACATAGTTGACATTTAAAATATTTGTTTCAGATTATTTGTAAATGATTAGCGACAAAACCCTCCTGAAAGTTTTTGCTTTTTAAAATAATCAGAATGTTTGAGGCAGATATATATGAAATGATTACTAGAAAGAAAGTGAATTCCTCCCTCCTTGTCACACTGTTTGGAATGATAAAGGTTAAGAGACAAAAATGTTCTAAAATGAACGAGAAGGGCAGAATGAACAGCAGGAAAAGCACAGAAGTATTTTAGGAAGTTCATTTGAGAAACAAACAGATTGAAAACAAGTTGTCCTTACATAAATATGAGGAGATATTCCAACTAAAAAGAGAAAAAGAAAAGCTAGAGAAATCTCCAATCCTGTCAGCAGCAGATGCTACTTGCAAAACTGTTTGTTTGGACTCCAGACTAATATGGTGATGGCTCTAGAATAAAGATTTCAACAGATAACAGATAAAATTGTTTGGAGGAGAGCTTGTCTGAGGAGATTTTTTCACTTGATGAAAGTCCCAGGCAATGTGCCACTCTATTATCCTTGAATGCCATATACATATATTTCTGCATATAACATTTATTTAACTATCTGAAAGCCTCAAAGAAGAATGTAAGTTTGCAAAACCTGACAATTACTTTTGGTTAACCTTTTAATGATAATTTCAGCATTTTTTTTTAAGAAAGACCTAGAACCAAATGCTAACTCACCAATAAGGTACTGGAGATGGAAAAACACCTGATGACAGCCTTCCCAAACATCATACACTATGAATATCCTGGACTACAGTTCCTTTCACCCCGAGGCAATATGAGTCTTTACCATCTTACATGCAGATTATTTCCTTGTTTTACAAAAACAACTGATGGTTTTGTCTTTGAGAATTTGGAGCCCACCTTCCCCCACTCAAAGTTTCGTACATATGATGAAGTCCAACAGAAGATGGCTTCTTGCTGTTACACAGCGTCCATGTAATTTCATTGTTAGCTGCCTCGAGTCCCATACCAAAGAAGGCCATAATGTAGCCTCCAAATCTTGGTTCAGGTACATCATGTTATCAGCACCTTTCCCTGTGTAAATCAATGACAGCTACCCATTATGAAGAACTGAAAATTCTGACATCTGAAAAGGAGATATTGCATAACACTGAAGAAAAGAGAAATGTAGGCTTTTTTCACATTTGTAACATCTGAATTGGACTTTCACATAGAGGACATGAAATAACTTGGTGTATTAGTACAGAGCTTGAGATCATGAATAATGGTTTTGCCACCCCAAGTCATACAATCACTGAAATAACCGGTCAGCCAACAAGGACCATCTATGGCACACTTTCTTTCCAGGAAATTTCTGATGTGCCATACTGCAAAGTAACCACAGTGTCTGAGCACATCCTGCAGCTAACAAGATTTAGAAATCTATCAAGCTGCACATCATTTTATGTGAGTACCTTATAGCGCACTGCACAGCCAAAAAGAAGAACCTGTGGTTTTTGCTGTTAAAATGTACATTAACTGCAGCCATGTTGCTCAAGAATAGCAAAAGCCTTCAGGGAATGCCACAGACCATTCTAACTCAATACTTATGAAATCTTCAGATGTGTTAACTGGCAAACAGCTAATACCATGTGTGCTGCTGCTTAGTGTGCTGCCATGTGCTAGAATGAAGAACTCAATTAAGATGAGGAAAACTCTCCAACTGACCTTTCATACTGTGCCATCTTCCTATTCAACATGTGCATACTGAAAATCCTTGTACCAAGTGACAGCTCTCCCAGAGCAATTAACAATTCAATTTTGAAAAAGATCACATCAAAAAAAATATGACTGAAGGTGCAGCAAAGAGTACACTCAACAGAAATATGTTACAAAATACTGCAGGTCTCTTTCACATACTCTACAATTTACCTCCTCCCACCCAAACACTTTTCCAAGATATGTAATTCCCAAGAAATATATTTTACAATAAGGGTGGGGAGCTGTGTCAGATCAATCAGAATGAACACTCAGAAACATGATTTCCATTAAAGGATGTTACACTTTGGATGCTATAATGCAGGGGTGGCCCAAATACATTTGTCTTCTAGCTGGTATTGTGGACCCTGGCCTCATCAGGCCTCCCCACCTATCACAAAAAATTGTTTCCCCAGTTAAAAAAAAAGACAATTTGGCTTCTTTCTCAACCCATGAATTAGCATCAGTTCCAAAATAGTTCTGAACTTGACCAGTATTAAAAAGCTGACACATAAAACAGCGGTACTCAATGGCTAACAGACTCTTCTTATTTGACTAATAATGAGAAATCACCGGTCACAAATATTTATAGTCTCATGTCTACCTCTCCACCACATGATCTAAAATTAACAAAATAACATATTCAAAAGTATTTATAGATTATATTTTGTCACAGTTTGAAATTTTGTGTGTCTAGAGTGCTAAAATAATTAAGGGGACTGTAACTAACGCAACCCTAAAATGTACATTGGGTCTGAACAGGGTCTGAACAGCAGAGTGTGAAAGTCATTGCAAGACACTCAGCCAATTCTCCATTCAAAGCCATCACAGAGAAAGCAAGGTCAATGTAAAATAATATTGCCTCCCAAAGTAACTTGATACCTTAAAGCAGTGGTTCCCAACTTTGGTTCCCCAGATGTTCTTTGACTACAACTCTCAGAAATCCTGGCCAGCAGAACTACAGGTGGAGGCTTCTGGGAACTCTAGTCTAAGAACGTCTGCGGACCCAAGATTGGGAACCACTGCTTTAAAGGATCTCTTTCCTAGCAAACTAACACTTGAACGTGGACATGTAAACATTGATAAGAAAGCAACACACTGAGAGCTGGAGAAGGTCCTAGAGTAGACCACGAAACTTCTAGAGTTCTGTAATGCAAGTATAGCAAATTGGTAGCTGATCAAATTCCTTCACCAGCTCCTGGTAGTTTGCTCATTTCACAGGTGCTTAAGGGACTTAGTCAAAATATAAACAATGTTTTGCTGCAATGGCAGTTTGCAATATTTGCAATTTGCTGTGATTGCAGCTTCCCGGGTTGTCAAAAGTAATACCAACTTTCCACAGAAATTTCAAGATATGAGTTTAATATGTTGGCAGTTTGCTGGACCAATGGACCTCAGTTGCAGACAGTTGAAGAGAAAAAATAGATAAATGAGGTAAAGGTAAAGGTTCCCCTTGACAATTTTTGTCCAGTTGTGTCCAACTCTAGGGGGCGGTGCTCATCCTCCGTTTCCAAGCCATAGAGCCAGCGTTTTGTTGTAAGCCGCCCCAAGTAGACATGGTCTACAGGGGCGGGGTATAAATTTAATAAATAAATAAATAAATTGTCTGAAGACAATCTTCCGTGGTCACATGGCCAGTGCGACTTAGACATGGAACGTTGTTACCTTCCCACCGAGGTGGTCCCTATTTATCTCCTCGCATTTTTACATGCTTTCGAATTGCTAGGTTGGTGGGAGCTAGGACAAGCAACGGGCGCTCACTCCATCACATGGATTCGATCTTACAGCTGAAGATCTACAGACCTTATAGCACAGAGGGTTCTGCGGTTTAACCCGCAGCGCCACCACGTCCCTCAATAAATGAGAGACTTCTATAAATATAGGGAAGCAAGAGACACACCACACATTAGATATCAACAACAGAAATACTAGATATCAAATACCAGAAGCAAGAAGCAGGCAAGAGTTACAGCAACATAGAGGCAACACACAGAAAACATGGGATTTCCCTCGCTAGATTAAAACCAGCAAATGGCAATGGTTTGGGTGAGAAAACCTAATATTTTTCATGTGTGCCTGTATATGCCAAAGGCTAAATACTGCTGAAAGCTATACTTTTTTTACTTTTTAAGGATGTGTTTTAGATATGTATTATCTGCTTTTTAACTGAGTATTTTTAGCCTATAAGCTCCTGCATTGTTAGAGTGTAACTGGAACATTCCCATTGTTCTTTTTTTTATTTGTAAAATACATTTCTATTATACTTTTACATTCCTGCATTTTGGATTGAATTCTGACTTAGGTATTTGCCTGCATCTTTAGTTTTCATATGTTTTTAAGCATTTGTACAAGAGCTTTTTCTCAAAATTGTAATGATTTTTTTTAAATGACATGCCTGTGATTTCTCAAAAAGTTACATGTTTTCAATAACTCTTGAATTTGTATGCATGGAAGCAATATAGATCAATAAACCTTGTAGAAATAGGCAGGCTGATGTTTCCAGGAATTATTCCAACAATGAAGCAATTTTCATCCTGCTACCCAGATGCACATTAATAAGACTAATAAAGTTATCTGATTTCACACTGGAATTAAACGTTTCGGAGATAAATATAAGTTATGAGAGACAATCACAGACTCAAGCAGCCAAAGAGCGCTCTGGGGTCATTGCTTGAGTGTCGTACCTTTGACCTTTACAATTTCAGGCTAAAGAAACAAAAGCTCACTGTAGTACCTCAGGAGATCAATAACCCATCATGAATTTTATGAAGCAAAAACTCCTTTTCATTCCGGAAGATTTGCTAAAGACAAAAAAAAAATCAATTTGGTCTGTTCATGGACTGAACTCTGTTTTGCACAGAGATTTGCAATTACATGATTAACTGAAAGGCATCACTTACTGTTCTGATAAGCACATGAAATTGCACGCACACGCTCATATAGTCTAAGAGGTACATCACATCATTCATTATTTTGTTCAAGAGCCACTATCCTTGACTGAAAACAGGCTACTAAATATTCAACTTTATTTAGCAATTAAATCCACATATTCAAAGGTTCACAGTATCACATACCACGCAGCACAAGTTAATTATTTTCACTGGGGGAAATCCCTGTAATTACCAAGGTTTTAAAATGACAAGAATGCACACTTCCACTAGGAAGACTTTTAATGAAGACAACGAGAGTATTTCTTTAGAAGTATCATCAAACTTTTATGCCCCTTAATCCTCTGAAGATGGCAAACACTTATCCCAGTCTAGTTTACAACACAGCAAGTGTTCTTTTCATTATCAAGGTTCTTTCTCACCATTTTTTTTTCTTTCTAAAAGAAAGCTATATCGTGAACTTATCTCAGTTGCTAGAATTGCTCACAAGAAAAGTATGCATTGATTGTAGGTTTCATTTGGCTCTAGAAATGATAACTGCCAGCAATATACTGGGAAACAGTCTAGTCCTTTTTCACAGGACGGGGCTTGACTACAGAGAATCAGCTCAAGGAATTTACCATATCCCTGCAACTCTGAGGGCATTGTTTGGCTTTTACATTTTATAATTTAGTGTGGTATAATGGCTAGAGTGCAGGTCTGGAGAAAATGAAGCTGAGATTCTCACTTAGCTGTAAAGCTCCCTAGGTGGCCCCAGGCCAGGTACTGTTTCACAGACTAAGCTCCCTTATAGGTTTCTTATCAAGATGAAAGAATGTGTAAAGAAACAGATAGGCCACCTTGAGCTGCATGGAAAAACAGTGAGATATAAAGGAAATAACATTTCAGGAGGAAGAGATCTTCTCTAATTGGCAGATGCTATGTCATTTGCCTGCAACTACAACCTGGACTGGGATAGTGAAACAAATCCTGGCGTAGTAAATTGGACTGCACTTACTCAGGCTGCAGAGAGGCCATTTCTAATTCTCCCTCCCAACAAAAAAAAAACTCCTCACAGGAAAATAGCACACGAGGCCAAAAAAACAAAAAACAAAAAAAACAAAAAACAAAAAAAACAAAAAAAACACCTAAATGTTTTGTCACAGCCCTGCTGCCATTCCCTGCTATGCCAATCTATTGTATGCACTGAGGGCATTTTTTTAAAATGCAGGAAAGCAGTTTTTAAAACTAAAACCTGGCCTTCAACTTTCAATGCTGCAGTCCATCCTACCCTTCAGGAGATTCTAAAGGCACAACTACAAACAATATATACACACATATACATATACATATATACATACATACATACATACACCCACACCCACATATATATAGATAGATATAGATATAGATATAGATAGATACATATATACATATATACATATATACATATATATACACACACACACATATGTATATATATATATATACACACACACACATATATATATATACACATACATACTGTACATATATACACATACATACTGTACATATATACATAAGATGCCCCCATGTATAAGACACCCCCCCCCCCACTTTTCTAACCCAAAATTAAGAAATCCAAGTGGGGCTTAGCAAGTAGAGGGGGGAAAGGGATCAAAGTGCTGCAGGATCACTTTGAACCCTGCTTTCCCCTCCACTTGTTTTTGTTCTCTCCTCAGTTTACTTCCATGTATAAGATGACCCGCAATTTTTAGTCTAAAGATTTTAGACAAAACTATAGTCTTATACATGGAAAAATACAGTACATGTATATACACACACACACACACACTCTCAGAATCACTGTCCATTATTTTCTTGAACTCATACGAAATGGGTGAGGTGCCAGATGACTGGAGGAGGGCTAATGTTGTCCCTATCTACAAAAAGGGCAAAAGGAACCTGGGAACTACAGACCAGTCAGCTTGACATCAATCCCAGGGAAAATTCTGGAACAAATTATAAAACGGTCACCTATGCAAACACCCAGAAAACAAAGCAGAAACAACTAGAAGCCAACACAAATTTGTCAAGGACAAATCCTGCCAGACTAATTTGATTTAATTTTTTTGATTAGGTAACCTCCATGACAGACAAAGGGAATGCTGTAGACATTGTATATCTTGACTTCAGCACAGCTTTTGATAATGCCCCATGAGATTCTGATTAGCAAGCTAACTAGGTGTGGGCTGGATAGAACAACTGTCAGGTGGATACAGAATCATACTAAAAGGGTGATGATTAATGGCTCCTCAAACAGGGAGGAGGTAACAAGTGGGGTACCCCAGGGCACAGTCCTGGGCCCAGTGCTATTCAATTATTTTTGTTAATGACCCGGATCAGCAGATCCAGGGAATACTAATCAAATTTGCAGCTGACACAAAATTGGATGGAATAGCTAATACCCTGGAAGACAGTAACAAAATTCAAAATGATCAGCACTGGGCTAAAAACAACAGAATGAAATTCAGCAGGGATAAGTGCAAAGCACTGAACCAAACCAAGCACACAGTTACAAGATGGGGGATACCTGGTTCAGCAGTACTAAGAACGAGAAGGACCTTGAAATCGTCACAGGTCACAAGCTGAATATGAGCCAAAAGTGTCATGTTGCTACAAGAAAGGCAAATGCTATTTTAAGCTACATTAACAGAAGTATAGTCTCCAAATCCCATGCAGTACTTGTTGTTTAGTCGTTAAGTCATGTCCAACTCTTTGTGACCCCACGGAACAGATCACGCCAGCCCTCCCATCTTCCACTGCTTCCCGGAGTTGGGTCAAATTCATGTTGGTAGCTTTGATGACACTGACCAACCATCTTGTCCTCTGTCGTCCCCCTTCTCCTCTTGCCTTCACACTTTCCCAACATCAGGGTCTTTTCCAGGGAGTCTTCTCTTCTCATGAGATGGCCAAAGTATTGGAGCTTCAGCTTCAGGATCAGTCCTTCCAGTGAGCACTCAGGATTGATTTCCTTCAAAATGGATAGGTTTGTTCTCTTTGCAGTCCAGGGAACTCTCAAGAGTCTCGTCCAGCACCACAATTCAAAAGCATCAATTCTAATTCTAAGCATTCAGTACTAGTTCCCTCTATTTGGCACTGGTTAGGCCTCATCTTGAGTATTGTGTTTAGTTCTGGATACTGCACTTTAAGAAGGATACCAACAAACTGGAAAAAGTTCAGAAGAGGGCAACAAAAGATGATCAAGTGCTGGAAACTAAGCTTTCTGAGAAAAGACTGAAAGAATTTGGTATGTTTAGCCTTGAGAAAAGAGGACTGAAGGGAAATATGACAGCACTTTTCAAATACTTGAAAGGCTAGGAGAGGCAGGATCTGTTCTCAATCATTCCAGACTGCAGGACATGCAACAATGGATTCAAGCTACAGGAAGCCAGATTGAGTATCAGGAAAAACTACCTAACTGTTAAGAAAAGTACATCAATGGAACCAATTACCTCAACAGGTGGTGAGTGCTCCAACACTGGAGGTATTCAAGAGAGATTTAGACAACCACCTAGCAGACATCCTTTGATTTGTATTTCTGCACTGAGCATGGGGTTGGACTCAATGGCCTTATAAGCCCCTTCCAACTTCATGATTCCATGACTGTAAAACCTCCCTTTCTAGGTCATCTTGCTCAATGCATAAGAGCAGTACAGACTATATACAGTTATAGCAGTTTGACGTAACTTTAATTCTAATGGTTCCATCCTGTGGAATCACGGAGTTTCTACTCTTGTCATGTAAATTTTCTAGTGTAGTCAGGGGAGTTCGCTAGATCTCTATGGCAGAGTTGTCTCAGCCCCTGTCAAACAATCAATCTCAGGATTCCATAAAATGGAGTCACGGCAGTTAAAGTGGTATCAAACTGCTGTAACTATGTAGTGTAGATACACTTCAGACCTCAGGCTGAAATCTGAACTATTAAGCAAACACTAAAAATGGGATACTTTCTATTTTATTTCCTGAGTTAACAGAATGTAACATACAATAGGATCAAAGCTTGGAAAACTTATAATCCCTCATAAAGCATGATCATTGGTCAAGTCAGCATGAAGGTTTTTGTAGTCTATTTTACTAAAATGCACCATCATAAACAGAACTCTGAGAAGGAGGGGCAACTGCTTTCAGCAGAACATAGCTGCATCAGGCATTCCAAAGATAATTTGCTTTTGTCATTGTTTCTTCCTGAACATGCAGAAGCTGCCATGCAAGCTAGTACAGATATACCCATCTGAGGCTGGCACTAGATGTGATTTGTTTGCACTTCCATTATTTGCCTTTAAAAAAAAACTAATGTTCCCTGCCCCAAAAAATCAGGATTTTATATTACTACTTGTTGTGACAAATGTTTCACCACCCTCCGGAAAGCATAAACTTAATACCTGTAGCCTCTGTTTCCAATTTGGAACTGGAAAGAGAGTGGAGATTAGATCCAAATATGTTCTGAGCTCAAAAGTGCAACTAAAGCTGCTAAAATTTAGCCACTGCGTAAAAGAAACAGAGGCTCAGTAAGAAGTCCAAAATAGAAGCAGTGCCAGAGAAATAAAAATGTTTCAGCAGCTTTTCTAAAGCCTATGAAGGTTTAAGACTAGCAGGAAAAGATGTTCCTACATGATCATTGGGGTGCACATCTATCCAGTTCAATGGGGCTATGCCAATTGGCAGTGTGAGTGAGCAATGCCTGCAGTTTGTTATGTATTTCAACTGAGGATGGCAATACCTTGTAAACAACTCTTTGCATTAAGATAGTTATTTCCTCTAGAGACATAAATAAAATGGAATAGGGAAGAGATGGTGGCAGTGACAGATTTTACTTTCATGGGCTCCATGATCACTGCAGATGGGGACTGCAGTCACGAAATTAAAAGATGCCTGCTTCTTGGGAGGAAAGCAATTACAAACCTAGACAGCATCTTAAAAAGCAGAGACATCACCTTGCCAACAAAAGTCTGAATAGTCAAAGCTATGGTTTTTCCAGTAGTGATGTATGAAAGTAAGCGCTGGACCATAAAGAAGGCTGACTGCCAAAGAATTGATGCTTCTGAATTGTGGTTCTGGAGGAGGCTCCTGAGAGTCCCCTGGACTGCAAGGAGAACAAACCTATCCATTCTAAAGGAAATCAACCCTGAGTGCTCACTGGAAGGACAGATCCTGAAGGTGAGGCTCCAATACTCTGGCCATCTCATGAGAAGAGAAGACTCCCTGGAAAAGACTCTGATGTTGGGAAAGTGTGAAGGCAGGAGGAGAAGGGGATGACAGAGGATGAGATGGTTGGACAGTGTCATCGAAGGGACCAACATGAATTTGACCCAACTCCAGGAGGCAGTGGAAGACAGGAGGGCCTGGTGTGCTCTGGTCCATGGGGTCACGAAGAGTCGGACACAACTAAACAACAACAACAACAGAGGGCTCAGATAGAAACAACAACAACTACAACAGAGGGCTCAGATAGAAACCAGAGTTTAGAAACATTTCTTTTTAGACTAAATATTGTATCCCTGGAGGATTCTGGGAGTTATGGTCCAGATTTCCCAGCTCTGGCACAGGCAAACACAAATCCACTCACTGGCTCACTACAGAAAGTCCCCACGTCACCTGACAAGGATACCTTGGCAAAAGGCATCTTTTCACCGCACCCTCTCACTTGTACTGTAGTTTAAAGAAGACAAGAGGCTTCTGTTGCTGTTTCTTGCACTGGGGAACAAAAAAAGGGGGGGACAAGAGACAATACCTCATTTCTCCCCTTTTCCCCTGTGCAAATAAGAAATACCTCTGCCCCAAGGATAATTGATTTTAAATATTTTTATCCTGTCCTTCATCTTATAATAGTGGTGTATAAGATACAGAAGTTCGAACATAATACACAATAGAAACAACACAACATCTTAAGAGCAACTTGAGAAATCTCAAGGGCTTTATTTCATTTGTACTAAAGGACTGGAAAATGTGAAGTGGCACGCTGAAATGATGCTTTGACCAGAAGACTCTGGGATACTCTTTTATAAAAACTGCTGATTTTCAATATTTTTGGTATTGGGCTTTTGTTCTTTTAGATGCCATAAAAAGAATATTTATAAGCCAACTAAACACAATGTGATGTTTCAATGCAAGGGAGCAAATGATAAAAGCCCTTAATCCTTCCTGGGAGCAGTAGAACAGTAAAGGATTCAGAAGAAGGTGGAAGCCTCATTTCACTTCAAGAGCTGACAAACCAATACCCATAGACCTCTAGAAAAACAGACTGGTTTGGCCATCTGATGCCAAACAACTTTGACCCTAAGACACGTGTGTGCTTTTCACAGAGGACATTAAGTGGCGTTCATAGGAAGTACACTCCCTATCTCTGCATATGCACTCACTCTAAAATTTAATCTGGTCAGAACAAAAACGGGAAAAAGAGGATAAATCCATCTCTAATAACCTGCATTTCCTAAAAGCAAAGGCGAGATTAAAATGTCACGTACTCTTTCTAAAAGTGTTGTTTTATGAACATATTACGGATTTGAGTACATACATATCAAATCTGTATTCTCAGCAACTGCACATTATCTGAAATCAATCCAGCTTGGTACTTCACCCAGCTTTGTTCTTCTGGTGCAAAAGAGAAGGCTAACTTGTAAACAAGCAAGTTGAACGGATCAAAACATAAAAACGTTTCCACACCTGTATCCTGTTCCCAATGGAAAGGAGCATTCTCTTTCTACAGTGACTCAGAAACAATCAGTCTCTCTCCATCTCCGACAGGGCACATGTCCCAGCATGTGTGGGGTAAGGAAAATTAAAGTCCATTTGTCAAATAGGCAGGGGGTCCATCCTTCATGTTTTCCATCACCAGCTGCAACTATTCCTGTCTACAAAAAGTTCACATGGAGAGCCATCTGTTGGCTCAATTCTACAGAAAACAACTCGGTTTCACTTTTCTCCTTGCCAGAACCAGAACAACAATATGCCAACAACCCCTCCCATTCCAGTTATTTTCCTTCCCTTTTCTCATGAATGTGGCTTTATTCTCATCAGATTGTAAACCTGACAGGTAGGGCCTCTTCCATGTACTTGCAGAGCTGCTAACTGTGTTAGCTTTTTATTAAGAGTAGACATGGGGACAAATATAAAAACGAATCGGGATATTCACTGAATATCCCTCATTCATCAAATACTTGTTGCTTCGTATTCTTGGGGTCCACAGACCCCGACAAATAAGAAGCAACAAATATAACCGTTTTGTATTAGTCCATTCTAATATAAGCTGTTCCAGAGATGGATTTACCCTTCAGATGGATTTACCCTAAAGCCTGCCTGAAGGGAATTCCACCCCTGGGGGCTGGGGGATGGCTAGGTTCCCCTTTCCTCCTGTTCCTATGCCTGCACAGCACAGGAAGAAGAGGGAAGGGATCAAAGCAATCCCCCAGCCCCACTGCCTTTGCAAAGGCAATGAAGCTGGGGAATCACTTAGATCCCTTCCCTCCTCTTCTAATCTCCACTGGAGCATAGGAAGAAGAGCAAAGGGGGACCCAAGTGACCCCCCACCCCATCCTGCTGTCTTTGCAAAGGGAGCGGGGCTGGGAGATCATTTTGATCCCTTCCCTCCTCTTCCTATGCTACGCAGCAGAGGAAGGCTGTGGGCAGTGGGTCTTTTTTTTTAAAGGTAGCCCCGTGGGCTGTCTTTAAAAAAAACACAACAAACTTACGAATTGATTTGTGATTCATTGGGCCACCGGGAAGCAATTTGTGAGTCGCTGACGACCCACAAACCAAGACGAAGCACCATTTTGGCGCTTCGTCCCCATCTCTAATTAAGAGTTATTGTTAGAGGTAATATCAAACATACTTGTTTCTAATCATGACAAAGTCTATTAATTCAGAACAACAAACGGTCTTAGGGCATCTTAAGGATTAACAAGATTTATTTAGCCTAAGCTTTTGTGGAATCCAGCCCATTTCTTCAGAGACATTTCTGTTAAGTTACTAAACAACCACAAATCTGATCACACAATAAACTTCTAAATTCTTATGATATGCAATTCAGAAACCAAAAACTCTCTCTTACTTTCCCTTTTCTCAGTATGGCAGTATTACTATCATTTTTAATTATCTCTCCCCACGATACAGTGTAAGGCTACTTGTGTATCAAGCACACAATGATACAATCTGCATTTCAGGGTGTCTGATCCTTGTACCCCAAAGATGTACAGTACTTTCACATATTCAACAGTGGGCTATTTCAAAATACACATTCTTTGCAGAGTTTGGTTTTACTCTGGTTTGCAAACTGCAGTAAAACAAAACTTTCAAAGGGAGAGCTGGTAATTTTGATGATGTATTCGCGAAGACTTTCATGGCTGAGATCTAATGGTTGTTGTGGGTTTTTTGGGCTCTTTGGCTGTGTTCTGAAGGTTGTTCCTCCTGACATTTCCCCAGTCTCTGTGGCCGGCATCTTCAGAGGACAGCACTCTGTGCCCGAAAAAACCACAACAGCCTGTTTTGGCAATATTTTGCCACCTAGGTTTTCAGTTGTATTTTAGATCTACAGTCTACCATGTTATCAAGCCTCCCTCCTCCCTTTAACAAAGGAGAATCTAAACACTGATGAAATCAGTGCTTGTTCACTAAGAATGTAAACCAGTTTCATTTCAGATTGCTTTCGCTCAGAATTTACCAAAATTCAAACATTGGTAGAAAACAAAACTGGCAGGTTTGTCCATCGCTAATTTATACAATAGGGATGGACAATGACAGATATCACTTTCTTGGGCTCCATGATCACTGCAGATAGTGCCAGCAGCCACGAAATTAAAAGACACCTGATTCTTGGGAAGAAAGCAATGACAAACCTAGACAGCATCTTAAAAAGCAGAGACATCACCTTGCCGACAAAGGTCCACATAATCAAAGCTATGGTTTTTCCAGTAGCAATGTATGGAAGTGAGAGCTGGAACATAAAGAAGGCTGACCTCCAAAGAATTGATGCTTTTGAATTGTGGTGCTGAAGGAGACTCTTGAGAGTACCCTGGACTGCAAGGAGAACAAACCGATCCATTTTGAAGGAAATCAACACTGAGTGCTCACTGGAAGGACAGATTCTGCAGCTGAGGCTTCAATACTTTGGCCATCTCATGAGAAGAGAAGACTCCCTGGAAAAGACCCTGATGTTGGGAAAGTGTGAAGGAAAGAGGAGAAGGAGACGACAAAGGACAAGATGGTTGGACACTGTCACGGAAGAGACCAATATGAATTTGACCAAACATGAATTTGACCAAAGGCAGTGGAAGACAGGAAGGCCTGGCGTGCTCTGGTCCACGCGGTCACGAAAAGCCGGACACAACTTAACGACTAAATAACAATAAGTTTATACACTGTGTATACATAAGCAAATATACTCCACTTCTTGCAGTTTCTGATCCTTTGCATAAATTAATGCACTATTTAAAAAATGGATCAAGCACGATAAGAATAAAAAATTCTACCCAACACACTGGAAGCTGTTTGTGCAAGGACTGCTCAATTCTCAAAAACCGGAGAAGTAGAGATTCCAAGCCCCACCTAGTTCCTTTCCTTCTCCTGATGCAAAAGGTTTAAAAAATGCAGAATGAATAAGACAAATTAGTAGAGTATATGCAATTGTTGCTCAAGCTGCATAATTTAAAACAAGTTTCAGCTTCTCCCTGACAGAAAATTTGGATGACTAGTTGCAGTAATCTTTCCCTCTCTCATTTTAAACATGGTACACTCAATTGCAAATCCAACTCATCAAAAACACAGAAATTTCATTATCGTGCCTTTGACAATTTAATACATCAGCCAGCTAAAGTGAAAATGTAAAAGAAAAATTCAAGCAGTCTAGCATCAATCAACAAATGCCAATACACAGGATTACACTGATTTGTAGAAGCAGACAAGGACTATAGATGAAGGTGACACCATGAAGGTCTCACTGTTTCATCCCTCATGAAAAACAGGAAAAGCAAAAAATATACTAATATACAAAACTCAGTTTTCCCAACTTTACGGTGCACATTTTCAGTTACGTGCTACTGTGCTACAAAAACATTAAATATTCCATCTGGAAAATATTATGTAATCCAAGTATTGTTTCAGCCACGTATTACAGTACTCTGAAACATGTCTAAACTACATCCAGCTCTTCCACAATATGAGTTCTCTCTTGAGAACTACAGCAAAAACACTCCTTGTTTTTAATCAGAATAGCAAAGCTAGAAACATTTCAATCAGCACAAGTAAAATTTGTAACCTTTCCAAACTGCAAATTAAGGTCTAGTTCCGCAAACATGTTAAGCACTTGCAACTAGAGTCAAATGTTGCACCTCAGCTGGCAAGGTCTCAAGAGTCAAAGCCCGCTATGGGCCCATCAGCAAAGAAGATCTCACACAGATTTAAAGAAAAAGAAAAATACACCCTTCCCATGGCACACTTTTTTTTTTTGCTGGAGAAAATCCTGCTCACATCAGGGTGGTGCTTCTGAAGAGGAGGAAGGTTAGAGTTCTCCCTCGCACCATCTGCCATAGCGTGGAAAAAGAACACAATTCCCCAAATCCTCCAGTCAGCATATCCAATTCAAAAAAATTGAATTTTTCCAAGTTCTGCATTTACCTGAATGGAACTACACACAAACACACCTGTGCCTGAAGTTCTGTGTGGTATTATCAGATTCTTCCTCCATGAGAGAAAATAACAGCTAGCAACTCTTGAAAAGAATAATCTGAATAGGGAACATTTCACAAGGAGGTTTTAGTCCTCCACCATCCAAATTTTTTCCTTCCATAGCAGACTAGTGCCTAATTTCCAGTGTAACCTGATTACAGAAATGCTACAAGAGGATTAAAAAATGAGAGATCTTACACACTACCTTGAGAGATTAAAAAGCGGGAGATCTTATGTACCACCACGAGTTCCCTGAAGAGAGTCTGGAAGAGGGAATGGCCTAAATGCATTACTGACAGCACCAAACATTTCAAAATGCCCCATTAGTACAATTAGATAACAGCAGCAGAGAAACAAATTGTTCCACTCTGCTTACTTCGGACAAGATGGTTGGACAGTGTCATCGAAGCGACCAACATGAATTGGACACAACTCTGGGAGGCAGTGGAAGACGGGAGGGCCTGGCGTGCTCTGGTCCATGGGGTCACGAAGAGTCGGACATGACTTAATGACTAAACAACAAAAACAGTATCAAAATACTCCTCTGCCAAGATTGTAGCACAAATTCCTTCATACAATTCATCCAAATGTACAAAACTATCCTGCTTAGTTTGGGTCAGGAAGAAGTCAGCAAGTCAAGTTTTCCATTGAATATACAACAAAACACAGAAAACGATTAGCACGGGGGTGGGGATCAAAGCTTAGTGGCAGAACACATAAACCCTCAGGTAAAATCCCTGCCATTTACAATCTAACCAGAACAAGTGGCAGGGCTAGGAGAGACTCTCTCCCAGAGATTCACTGACAAAGCAGGAAGCACTGGGCTAGGTGAAGCCAAGGTCTAACTCCAGCTAAGACAGATTTGCATGTCTATATGGGAAGAACAGTCCAGATAATCTGCACATTAACTAAGGGATTATTTCTTGCTGTATATTATCTAGTAAGAATACACATACAGTGCTGTACATCATAATAATCCCCTCCAACAACATGCACAAAAATCCCTAATTCAAAATTTCTAAAAATAGTATGGAAGCACAGAATGAGATGACATCCAACCAAGGAAAAGTAAGTCCCTACTCACACCGAGGGATTTCCCTTTACCTTTTCCCCCACTACACAGCTCTGACCTCTCTCCCAAAAATCTGCTACAGGGCATTCCTCAACCCTCTAGAGCTGGGAGGAAACAAGAGACTGTGCAAAATAGAAACAGATCAAAGCTCTGATAAACCTCAGGAGTATAGTCAAGCACTATGTGTATCTAGTAAAAGTAAAGGTAAAAGTTCCCCTTGACAATTTTTGTCCAGTCATGTTCCACTCTAGGGGGCGGTGCTCATCCCCGTTTCCAAGCCATAGAGCCAGCGTTTTGTCCGAGGACAATCTTCTGTGGTCACATGGCCAGTGCGACTTAGACACGGAACGCTGTTACCTTCCCACCTAGGTGGTCCCTATGTATCTACTTGCATTTCCATGCTTTCGAACCGCTAGGTTGGCGGGAACTGGGACAAGCGACGGGCACTCACTCCATCACGTGGATTCAATCTTACGACTGCTGGCCTTCTGACCCTGCAGCACAGGCTTCTGCGGTTTAGCCCACAGTGCCACCACGTCCCTTACGTGTATCTAGTGGGGGAGGGAAATGCACAAAAACCTCATTATCAATCTGTTAAGCACCTGTTTGCTAACGGAGTAATACTTGACTGACAGAAGCCATCCATGTCTCTCACTGAAATTTTGCCTACCTGCCAGCATATTCTTTTAACTAGTCAGGGATTGAAGCAAAGACCTTCTGTAAGCAAAAACACTTTTGTATCACTACTCCCTGTGAAGATTTGCTTCCATTCATCTCACCAGGTGGTAACAGGCTGGGGATGCTAGAGGGGTTGGAAGGGGAGAGATACAGACCTTCATAAGAGTTGCATTCCATTAAAAAGTCACATTCCTGTTTAAAAGGATGCTCGATCTGGCAAGAGGCAGGCGGAGAACTATGTGGAATTCAGCAGAACAGGCCCATTCTAATAAACAGATTGTCAACATATGCAAAGTCAGTTATCCAGTTTACTTCTTGCTGTTGCTTATATAACAAACCCACACAGATCACTGAGCCAGATGGCCTCTCATGTATATTACTTTTTCCTAGGGGTTGAAAGTCACGGTAATGACAAGGTGAAAATGCAAACACTTTATGTTGATGAAGTAAGTAGAAAGGGCTAATTTAACTGTACCATTCCCACACACATACATGTATACAACACTCCCTCTAAGCTATGCAGGTGCATGGCTGTGGTACTGGTGCTGAGCACCCACAGTTAAGTGTTGCCACTCATTTGGTTCTGGTCAAAGCCAGAACTTTGCACACACGGGATGGGGTTTCAACAGTGCTGGTGGAAAATCAGAAAAAAACTTTGCATGTATCCACCCCAAAAATCAAGTATATAATGACCAGCAGGGAAGGCTGTGCCAGAGCACTGCACAAGTAAGAGTAAAGCTCAGTCCAAAGGATGTTCTTATGATGCAATCTGTTGAACAGATGGCAGAAGGACCCAAATGCCTACTGAGTATACTATTCACTGCACCACTCATTGGATCTGCATATAGGGTCTAATATCCAAACACTTTTATATCAGTCAGAGTTCTTCAGACAAAACTCATATGTGTGGGTTTCTGATTCTCTTTTTTCTTTGTCATGATTTAACCACCAATTTCTATGAGGTTTTACAACCAGGACAGCTAGAAACAGAGTATTGGGAAGCTCTGGTTCCCCTGGCAAAGAATTTTCTCTCACCTCACAAGCTTCATAGACTTCTTGGCCTAGGTCTGAGCTAGGTAGGTAGGTAGGTAGGTAGGTAGGTAGGTAGGTAGGTAGGTAGGTATTCATTCATTCATTCATTCATTCATTCATTCATTCATTCCTTCCTTCCTTCCTTCCTTCCTTCCTTCCTTCCTTCCTTCCTTCCTTCCTTCCTTCCTTCATTCATTCCCAGGGTGGGTGGATTATATTAGTTTTCTTCCCATCATTGAGCTTCTATACTTTTTCTAGTTTTCTACTACTCTCCCACCTCAAAGCCCACAAAGGTCCCAAATAATTCATTCCACCATTGGGAACTCATGGGAATATGGGACAGGACGGGGAATGCTTTTTATTACCAAAAACTGCAACCACCAGTAAAGTCATCCTGGTGGCAGTGATTTTCAGTAATTAAAGATGTCCTCCACCTGTTCTGCAAACCCCACAGGTTCCCAATGATGAAAGGAATTAATCAGGACCTGTAGGGGCCTCAGGATGAGAAGGAATTTTTAATTTCCAAAAATTTGTCCTGGCTAATAATGTCACCAACCTTATACCACAGAACTTAGCACAAACAAGATTTCAGGTGTTACATGTTATTTTCATCATTATTTCATATCTTATATATTTCCCACATTTCTGTAGATCAGCTTACTATCTGTTGCCAAAGATGGAGAACATGTGCTCTGTCAGCTGCTGCTGTACTGCATCATTTATTACAGTAACAAATCTGATGGGAGCTGTAGTCCATATTCTGAAGGGACATGTATTCCCCCACCCCAATCTACTGTTTACTATTATTAGCCTTGTATTCTATAAAGTCCCTGCAAATCAATTTTCTCAGGTTTGGAATCAAGTATGCTGTTTCTTATTTTTCTAAACATCTATTATTGTTACTATGATGTCCATGCAGATTCACTTTCGGCAATACCACCACAAAAGAATGAAACATTCCCAAGAAATGCCAAGAAATAAAGAAAAAGGTAATAAAGAGCGGAACAGCAGGAGGACAAAGTCAAGGTGGGAAAGGAATAGAAACATTAAAAATGGATGACCAGCTCAGCACAAGTAGGGAGAATGGAAGGTAAGCAGATGGAAGAAAGATTCAAAGGCCTGCTCTTGACTACATTCACAAGCAAATAAACTGTATTTTTCCACACACACACAAAAAAATTCAATTCTGTTATTGTTCAGTGGCAAAAGGATACGTGGAGTGCCTTCCGTCCTACACACTAAGTAGAGGCATGCAGCTATGACATGAGTCATCTTCCTCCCACGGGTTAAATGTTTGCTCACTGCCATCTTGAAAAAGTTGAAGGCAGTGTCAAGGCAATGCTGATTAAGTTGAAGCTGGTTTCCCAAATGATGAATTTGACGTTTACCTGTGAAAGACACAGAAAGACATGCATCATTTCTATACTGACACAATACATTGATGTCTATATACATATTTGACACGTGAAACACTATACCTCATAGAAAGAATGTGCAACTGTGGCCCTCCCTGTGTTTTCTGATTAAGATACCATGATCCTTCACCACTAGCTCCAGTAACCAGGATAGCTGAAAGCATTAGCCCAAAACCTTATACAGTGGACTCTCTACTTACGGAATTAATCCGTATTGGAATGGTGGCTGCAGGTCAAAAAGTCTGTAGGTCGAGTCTCCATTGAAAACCAATTAATCCTGTAACCAGCCGTTTTTGTTCAATTTGTTCAAAAACAGAGACATCACCTTGCCAACAAAAGTCTGCATAGTCAAAGCTATGGTTTTCCTGTAGTGATGTATGGAAGTGAGAGTCAGACCATAAAGAAACTGACCACTGAAGAATTGATGCTTTTGAATTGTGGTGCTGGAAGAGGCTCTTGAGAGTCCCCAGGATTGCAAGGAGAACAAACCTATCCATTCTAAAGGAAATCAACCTTGAGCGCTCACTGCATTGAAAACCGATTAATCCTGTAACCGGCCGTTTTTGTTCCATTTTTGTTCCATTTTGGCTTTTTTCTGGTCTGTAAGTCGATTCTCTGGCTGCAAGTCGAACCTAAATTTTGCGGCCAGAGAAGTCTGTAACTCGAAAAGTCTGTAAGTCGAGCCGTCTTAAATCAAATTAAATCACTCACAAAGGCAGTAGCACTAAAAAATAAACTAAATGTATTAGGAAAGCCACCTGGGTTAACCAGAAATTTTGAGACGCATCAATGATTTAATCTCAGCCAATCTATGGACTGATTATTCTAAAAGGGGGTGGGAAGCGAACTATATCCTAGCCCCAAATTTTGTAAATGCTTTGAGATGTCATTCATTCATTCATTCATTCATTCATTCATTCATTCATTCAATTTATACCCCACCCATCTAGACCAAAGTCTACTCTGGGCAGCTAACAATAAAAAATAAAATAAAAACAATATAATAAAATAAAAAACAACAACAGTAATATAGTTTGAGATGGGGAAAAATATTCAAGTGATAACAGGAGGGAAAACCTGCCTAAAGAGCCAGGTCTTAAATGTGCTCTTAAAAACACCCAGCGAGGGGAACCAGATAGATCTCTGGGGGCAGACTGTTCCAGAGGCGAGGGGACACTGCCGAGAAGGTCTGGTTTCAGACAAAGTCAGACAAAGCATATGCTACATTAGTTTGCAAATAAAGTACAAGTTTTCTTACAACACACTAAAAATCTGGCAAAGCATATGCTTACACATGCAGGGCCTCTAACCACAAACAAGGCAAAGCCACTACTGAGAAAATTTGGCCCTAGAAAGAGATGTGTTCCATTGCTGTGGAAATAATTTCCTTCCTGCACTCCTATTTGGAAATAGCTAGGTTGCCAGATTACATGGATTAGCTGCGGCTTCAAGAAGACGGATCCACCTTCCTTCTTTGTTTGAAGCCCTTTAGATGACTCCAATGAGGATACGGTACAGCTGGCGCAGTTCTGGAAAGCAGAGTGCAACCCCATCATCCTAATAAACACTTGAGCTGCAGGGAAATCTGGAAAGCACACACTATCCAACTCTTAGAGAGTGCTTATAAAAGAATAGGATAAATCAACGACGGTATTTATTGACAAGCCAGTGGGTAGCACATAGCTTCAGCATATAAGAAAGATGTTGATACCATGTGTTGTTACAGGAAACATACAGAGCCTCAAAGTTTCACAGGGATATTAGAAAGCAGTAACATCGCTATAGGAAATGTTTGCCATGTGGCTTGTTCCACAGTGTTAGCATGAAAAGAAAAACAGACTTCTCATTACTGCATGCTTCTTGTTCAAAAATATATTGAGGGAAGAGTGACCAACATATGGTTGCCTCTTACTGGGGCAAGTTCACACTGACTACCCATGGATATTTTAAATGGAAGGGGCAAGATAACAGGAATTTCACACCATCATCACCAACTTCTGTATAAAATGTTTTGCATTAATCAAAATCTATGTGCAGGGTCTGAAACACAAAAAGCTATCGTATCCTTGGTGACATCATTATTGGTCCATCCAATTCAAGATTTACTACATTGGTAGATAGAAACTCTCCAGAGTTTTTCTAGTCCAAGTTTGGTTTAGTGGATACAGTGTCAGACAACAACTCAGGATTACTACACTATTACACTAACTGAATCCTGGATCTTCTTCAAGGATAGCCACATGTAGAGCTCACTACAGAAGTCTACATGCTATGTCAATAAGACAGGATGTCTGTTGCCAAGTCAGGTTGACACAAGAAAGATTCAGTTCATCAAAAAAACCCTCCAGTTAATGAATGTGGAGTACTGTACTTCTGTATCCACTTCAAATGCCAGGAAATGGCCTGATATTGCTGCCCCGTAAGGTAGCGGTGTTGCCAACAGGAAAAAAAGATGCCAAGCTTTTCATAGCAGAGGGCACCCTGAATGTTGACAACACCAATGACAGCAGTCAAGATGATCTGCAGCAGTGGTCCCCATGCTGCTGCAGGGGAGAGTGTGTGCAGGGGGGGGGAGGAAGGTCTCTCTCTGCGGCCCAGTCTGGCTCAGGCCACGGACCAGCACCGGGCTGTAGACCGGGGGTTGGGGTACCTCTGATCTACAGGATACACTCTTGTGCTCACTACTATTCACAAAGTCATACCAAGCAAGAAAAATCTCAAAGACTAACTAAAGATCTCCTGTATGGAGAATTAGTGCAGGGAGGCCACAGCTGCAATACAAGGACATCTGCAAGCGGGATCTGAAGGCCTTAGGAATGGACCTCAACAGATGGGAAACCTTGACGTCTGAGCGTTCAGCCTAGAGGCAGGCGGTGCATCATGGCCTCTCCCAATTTGAAGAGACACTTGTACAGCAGAACGAGGCAAAGAGGCAGTCCCGAAAGCAGCAAAATCAGGGAGCTGGACAGGGGACACATTGCATTTGTCTTCAGTGTGGAAGGGATTGTCACTCTCTAATTGGCCTTCTCAGCCACACTAGACGCTGTTCCAAGACCTCCATACAGAGCATGTTACCATAGTCTCTCGAGACTGAAGGATGCCTACTACTACTAACCAACAAACACAAACATGGTTGTTGTAGGTTTTTTTGGACTATTTGGACATGTTCCAGAACATGGCCAAACAGCCCAAAAAACCTACAACCACCATCGGATCCCTCTTCTGTGAAAGCCTTCGAGAATACATTAAAAACAAAACAATGGTCAGGGCTGTTTTTCAAGTGTGAGCGGTATATGGTACACTAAGCAGAGTTGTGTGAAGATATTTGTAATGGAGCAGGTCACTATATTGTAAATTAAACTCTTGAACATATGAAATGTACTCATGTAAGTAAAATATCTAAGAAAGACTGCATGTAAAGTGAAAACATACACCTGTTGCAGGTTAACAGGCAGAGTTTGAGGCTTGAGTTGCCTCAGGCAGGTTGCTGATTACAGAGGCTTTTTCTTTGTATAAAGGAAGCTCTGGGAGATGATTGTTTTGCTGCTCTGATTCAGGAGTAGTCAGGCTGCTCTGGTAAAGGAGTAGTCAGGGTATTGTGTTATAATGGGTTGTGGATATGCTGTATATGGATAAGCTGTTATGCTGAAGATAAGCTATTCAAGTTACTGTACATATGTAAATACAAACTATTTTTCTAAACTTAAGTTTGGCCTGTCTTAAGTTTTGCATCCAGAGTTAAAGGAAGAGCACTGAATTCTGTTAAGTTTCCACCAGTTCGTTCCAAGGAGCCACATTCTTTCTTGAATCAGCTCAAAATGTTTCTGCTAGTACTGTACATGTTTATGCACACATGTTCAAAGTAAAGCAGATATACTCTCGACAAGTTCTACAAATGCAGTCCTCATCACTGGTGCCAACTGTGGATCCAGTGACAGTGCAGAGTCAAGGACTGTTCTTAAGCCTATGAACCTGATATGTCACAGAAAGCACAACACCTTCCAAAGCAAATTGGATCTCAGTTCCCAAGTGTCAGGTTCTGCTGACTTTTGTCAAGATTTATTTTTATTTTTTTGTTCATTCCCATTGCAAGACTCCAGCAACAATCCCCCATCTGCATGTTATTAGCAGTTCTCTTCAAAGCTCTGCATGGCTTTTCCCAGAAGTTTGCAATATAGGTCCCCCAACACTTAACAGCCAGGTGGGCCAAAATAGTATAAGACCCTGAGAAGTTCAGAAGATCTAAGATGGTCATGTAACTAGCCCTTGGAATGGTTCATCTACAGTGGTGCCTCGCTTTACGATTGCCCCACATTACGACAAAACCGCTTAACGATGATCTTTTTGCGATCGCAATTTCGCTTTGCGATGATCGGTTCCCTGCTTCAGGAACCGATTCTTCACAAAACGTTTTCTGAACAGCTGATCGGCGGTTTCAAAATGGCCGCCGGGTGATTAAAATGGCTCCCCGCTGTGTTTAGGAACGCTATACAGGCAGCTATACAGGCAGCGAAAATGGCCGCCGTATGGAGGATGTTTGCTGGACGGTGAGTTTTTACCCCATTGGAATACATTGAACGGGCTTCAATGTGTTTCAATGGGGTTTTTATTTTCACTTTACGATGTTTTCGCTAAACGGTGATTTTCCTGGAACAGATTGTCGTTGTTAAGCGAGACACCCCTGTATCAGGGTGAAGAAAGCAATTGGGAGTCCCATATCCCAGCTGATAAGAGTTTCTGAAAGCAGTCAAAATAATCAAGTGTTATACAGGAGTGCATGGATTTACAGCATCAGCAGCCTTCTCAACTATCTTAGCCAGAAATAGTAATCTTGGGTGTGCCCTAATCAGAACCTTTAGGTTCAGGATAAGTCTCTTTAATTAGTGTCCTTTAGAGACAGAAAAGGACAGTTTCTTCCCATAAGGAACCATTCATTTATCACTCCCTTAACAACAATACCATTCCCACCTCGGCAGATTCAATTAGCCATAAGGAGCAAAAGCCAAATAAGGAAGTGTTAGCTTTCACTATTCCAGCCATCCTGTTCACATTTTTTTTGCCCTACAAGCTAAAAAGAGTACCAATTAACAGGACAAATGATTGCCAAAGTTACATCAATTCAACTTGCTGCAATCTCAGAGTTCCTAAGTCAAGTCAAATGCAATGAACTCTGTCTGCAAAACATATAGCAAGTATCAGCTGCTTCTGCACCTTAGCGAAAAAAGCCTTAAAAATACAACCTTATATGCTAATTCTTCCCTTAGTCTACTTCTTCATTAGACCATTGTCACCCTATATTGGATACTGGCCTCCAGTTCTTGTTTCCACAAATTTCTGTTTTGTGCAATCCTTTTTTTATCATTTAAAAACATAAAACAAATCATTCAAATGTAAATCATACAAATGTGTACAAATCTATACATCTAATAATAGAACAACAAAACATACACAAATTGTGTTCTCCACAGCACCAGGACCCCTTAGAGATATAACCACTTTTTCCTCCCTCTGTGGAGCTCCATTCCCCTTCCAAAATTGTACTGACTGTTGCAAAGTTATACTTCCCTTCCCTTTATAAAAACAAAACCAATAAATTATCTCCAAATATAAATAAAAATAATCTTGCTCATCAACTTTACTTTAATATTACATCTTAACTTATCATTAAAACTACAGTGGTGCCTCACATAGCGACGTTAATCCGTTCCGGATTAATCGCCGCTATGCGAAAACATCGCTGAACGGAACGGAAAAAGCCATAGGAACACATTAAACTTTGTTTAATGTGTTCCTATGGAGGATAAACTCACCGTTCAGCGATGTTCCTCCATAGGGGCGGCCATTTTCGGTGCCTCTAAAGCGAGGCAGCACAGCGGGTCAGCCATTTTGGAACCGCCGACCAGCTGACCGAAAATGGGGCCTTTGGCATTTTCCCCCAGCTGAGTGGCGGGAGCTTCAAAGCCCCGCCGCTCAGCTGGGGGAAAATGTCGGCAGTTGGCAGTGGCTTTGGATGGACCCCAAAGCCACCGCCGACCGCCGACATTTGCCTTCCGAGCTCTCAAAGGGCTTCCCCGCCACACATTGGAGAAAGCCCTTTGAGAGCTCGGAAGGCTCTCAGCGGCGGCGGGGACAGGGTAGGGGGTGTCCGAATGGCTTCCAGGCGAAGCACTGGAAGCCATTCGGAACCCCCCTGCCCCCGCCGCCGCTTGGATCCAGCCCCCGGCCGGTTCCCCTTGCATGGTCTGATCCGACCATGCAAGGGGAACCGGCCGGGGGCCGGATCCAAGCGGCGGCGGCGGCGGTAGGGGCTTGGATCCGGCCCCCGGCCGGTTCCCCTTGCATGGTCTGATCCGACCATGCAAGGGGAACCGGCCGGGGGCTGGATCCAAGCTCCTACCGCCGCCGCCGCCTCTTGGATTCGCACCCCGGCCGGCTTTCCCTTCCATGGTCGGACTCTCAGGAGTCCAGCCATGGATGGGATAACCGGCCGGGGGACGGATCCAAGCCCCTACCGCTGCCGCCGCCGCCGCTTGGATCCAGCCCCCGGCCGGTTCCCCTTGCATGGTCTGATCCGACCATGCAAGGGGAACCGGCCGGGGGCCGGATCCAAGCTCCTACCGCCGCCGCCGCTGCTTGGATTCGCACCCCGGCCGGCTTTCCCTTCCATGGTCGGACTCTCAGGAGTCCAGCCATGGATGGGGTAACCGGCCGGGGGGCGGATCCAAGCCCCTACCGCTGCCGCCGCCGCTTGGATCCAGCCCCCGGCCGGTTCCCCTTGCATGGTCGAATCCGACCATGCAAGCGGAACCGGCCGGGGGCGGTTCCAAGCGGCGGCGGTGGCGGTGGGGCTTGGATCCGCCTCCCGGCCGGTTACCCCATTCTTGGCCGGACCCCTGAGAGTCCGACCATGGAAGGGGAACCGGCCGTCGCGGCCGGCTACCCCATCCATGGTCGGACTCCTGAGAGTCCGACCATGGCGGGGGTAGCCGGCTGCGGGGCGGATACAAGCGGCGGCGGCGGCAGGGGTCCGGATGCCTTTCAGGCATCCGAAGGGGAATCCCGGCAGTGGCCTTGGAACGACCCTTCGGAAGGGTCCTTCCGAGGCTACCACCGGCATTTTCCCCCAGCTGAGCAGCGGGGCTCCCGCTCAGCTAGGGGAAAATGCCCCCTCCGAGGGGGAATCCCGGCGGTTGCCTTGGAACGACCCTTCGGAAGGGTCCTTCCGAGGCTACCACCGGCATTTTCCCCCCAGCTGAGCAGCGGGAGCGGTCCTTTGGAGGCTCCCGCCACTCAGCTGGGGGAAAATGGGGCCTATGGGGAAAACATCGCAAAGCGATTTTTCCCCATAGGCAACATCGCAAAGCGATGGCAAAAGGGATTGCTTTTTTGCCATCGCTATGCGGATTCATCGTTAACCGGGGCACTCGTTAAACGAGGCACCACTGTATACCACAATTCTCTCTATTCCATTCATTTAATTGGAATCATATTTAATTTTCCAGTTCCTAGCTAAAAATAATATTGCCACTGTTAGTAAATTGGAAATTAATTCATTGTTCAATTGCCCCCCAATCAAATATTGATAAAAGTGCTATTTTATGACATACCTCTAAATTTATCAAAATCTCAATACTGTATATCCTTACATTCCCACCACATATGATGATAAACACCGATTTTCTGACATCCTCTCCAACACAACTTAGAGTAATTAGCATCTATTTGGTATAATTTCACCAGAGTTAAATACCATCTCCAAACTAATTCATATACATTTTCCAAACATCAGTACTTATTTCTTCTGCCAAATCATATTCCCACAACAATTTAAATGAATTCTGTTGATCCTCTGCCTCCAATATTTCATAAATTTTACTTATTGTTCCTTTCATTATCTTATTTTTATCTGCACTTTCTTGTAATACTATTTCTTCTAATTTCATAAATTTCCTACATTTACCATTTCTTTTACCCAATCTTTTGTTAACTGCTATACCTAGATAAGAATGAACCAAGATATTCGACCCATTCCTAATACAGAAGTTCTTTTATTTGCTCTTTATACCTTGATATTTTCTAACCAAAAGTTTTGTCCTAATAGATTTTTTCCTTTCTTAATAAATTCTCCATATTTCATTTCAAATTCCCTGGGAATTTCTCCAATTCTACCACCAGATGTAACAGAGAAATTGATGGGATTTTGTGCAATTTAATCCATGCCAATTTTATTAATTCATCTATCTCTATAGTCTGCAGTCTTTCTCTACTCCTTTATCCAACCCAAAGTCACAACTGATTGATTTCTTTATTCTGTCACCTTGTCTCACAGTGAGGTCCACCTATCTCTATAGCATTTTAATGATGCTACAGTGGTGCCCCCGCTGGACGATTATCCCGCTTGATGACAAATCTGCTTAACCTTGAAGTTTTTCCAATCGCTTTTGCGATCACAAAACAATGTTTAGATGGGGGAATTTCGCTTAACGTTGATCGGTTCCCTGTTTCGGGAACCGATTTTTCGCTTTACGCCAATCAGCAAACAGCTGATTGTTGGGTTTCAAAATGGCCACCGGCTGTAGAAAATGACTCCTTGCTGTGTTAGGGACAGATTTCTCTCATTACAGGCACCAGAAAATGGCCGCCGTATGGAGGATCTTCGCTGGCCAAGCAGGTATTTCGCCCATTGGAATGCATTGAATGGTTTTCAATGTGTTTCAATGTTTTTTTTAATTTCACTTGGCGACGTTTTCGCCAACGAGAGCGATCTCGTTGGAATGCATTAACGTCATCAAGTGAGGCACCACTGTATTTGTTTCTATTACTTTTGTTGTCAAACAGGAAGAGGCTTTTCCATTAGATTGCACTCCATTGAGGTTGCCACCCTTTCTACAAACTAAGTATTTTGACTGTAACTGAGTTTTTGGTCTAGCATGATACCCACATTCATTCTCCCATTTTGCTGACTGACACCAGCTCCATGGTTTTAGACAGAGCAACTGACAGCTTTGTACAGGAAGGCCAAGCTTAGTCATTATCTACTATGAGGTGGGCAGCCTGAAAACAGATACCTTTGTTAGTTCTGTCTCATACAGAATCTAAAAGTCCATGGCCATCACATTTAATTTTGGATTTTATACTTGAACACTGTGTTTTATATCATCTTTGTCTGATTAAGAGTTCTATAGAACTTGAAGGCTTGTCTAATATGTAACTTTTCCACAATCCAATAATGGTATTGCCTAACCCAGAACTTTGCATCAAAATATGTAAAATAAAAATAAATAAATAAGTGTTGGTTTGATGTGAAAAGAAGCATTTCATACATTTCAGGTTTCTTCTAAATTCCAGACTTTTTAAGATCAGACATTAGAAGTAATATTTCTCACATGGTTTCAAAATGCCCAGAAATGTTACATTTTTAAATCAACCACTTGCTTCTATTACAATTTTAATTTGTTGTTGTTGTTGTTGTTTAGTCATTAAGTCTTGTCCGACTCTTCGTGACCCCATAGGCCAGAGCACGCCAGGCCCTCCTATCTTCCACTGCCTCCCAGAGTTGAGTCAAAGTTATGTTAGTGCAATTTTAATTACCTTCCTGCTAAACAGTCAGTTTCTAAAATCATACAGGTAACCTCCACAAAGAATGCTATTTAAATTTCTCCTTGAGTATATCTATATTTGGGTTTCTGTTAGAAACATACAGTATGCATCACTTCAATATTATATAAATATATCCTATCCCCAAGTGGCCATTCTCACTCTGAATTAAAGTTACAGCTGACTAAAGAAACTACCCAGATGCAAAAAGCTGCAAGTTGCACCAGTTAGAGACTAACTTGTAGTCCATTATTATCAACATTTTTGCACTTGATTAGAAATAGTGCAGCCAAGAACCTTGTTGTCCCAATACAGACTGGGAAATGAGACATGTCCTAGGAATTACCTACTGCTGCTGGTGGGATTAATTACAACAGTGGACACAGAGAATTTTCAGTTACTTGGTCAGCCCGGGATGTATACATTTGGTCTTCAAGGCCTCACTTATCAAATCACTCTTTTCACCGTTGATCAATTGTGAAAATTCAATGTGTAATTTTAAAAAGGCAACTTGCATACACCATATCAGACTATAAACTGGTGCCAAAAACCTAGGAAATTATTCACATGCCTTCCTCTGCAATGGATTGCTTTGATTAAACACAAACATATTTTAATTCAACCAGCTGGAGTCTTACTCTGCGTCTGCATTACTTTACAGAGTCTTGGGAAACCACTGGTGCCAACACCACGGCCCGTTTCAAAATCTCTAATTAATACAAAATGCCAAATCCAGCACCGTTTCTCATGAATCTACTCTTTTACAGATGTGTTGAGAGACGTACTCAGAGATTAGCATGAACGATTAGAAAGTTTTCGGAGTTAGAGGGTATTTTTTATAACAGGAGGGTAATTCAGACTAAAATTTATTTAAATGTGCTGGAACTTAAAACTGGTTCAAAACCAGTTTTACCACCAAGATCTCCCCGTGTCACTCGCGCGAGCCAGGAGGTGAGGCTGAGGAGCCTAACACCGAGGGAGGCCCGGAAAGAAAAGACAAGAAATCGGGCCTTCTCGGCGGTGGCTCCTCGCCTCTGGAATAACCTTCCCCCTGATATTCACGCGGCCCCCTCGCTGGGTATTTTCAAAAAGCAACTAAAAACATTGATGTTTCGGCAGGCCTTCCCCCCCCCCCAGTTAATTCCTGACTCCTCTTTCCTTCTCTCTCCTAGTGTTTTATCCAATTGTTGAAAGTTTCCCTCGTTGTAAAATGGTTTTTATTATTGTTGTTCCCTTTGTTGTGAGCCGCCTAGAGTGGTCAATCGACTAGATAGGCGGGATATAAATAAAATAAATAAATAAATAAATAAAATTAAGTTGTAACTTGCTGTATCAAAAAAGATCACAGAGGCAGCACTGATGGCAACCCCAGAAGAGAGAGAGAGAAAAAGAAATCCCCTGTGTTCCAGCCCTGAGCTTGGGTTTGGGATGCAGGAGAAGTCTCAAAATGAGTGAGAGAAGTGACTCAGAATTCGTCACTAGGTCAGGATTGTGTGGTTGGAAAGCTCTATTCAAGGGTGTAGTTCATGCCAGGGAGATAAGATCTCCATGAGTTGTGTCTGAACTGCCTGTGGATACCCGCTTTCAGGACCAGCCATCGCTTCTGTCATCTTCCTGTGAAACAAACCTCCTTCTCCAGTACAGTCATGCCCCGCTTTGTAATTGCCCCACATTACGACGAAACCGCATTATGATGACGCTTTTGCAATTGCTAAACGATGGTCTGAATAGGGGTTTTTCGCTTTGCGATGATCGGTTCCCTGCTTCGGGAACTGATTCTTCACAAAATGATGATTTTTTGACAGCTGATCGGCTGTTTCAAAATGGCCACCGGGTAAATAAAATGGCTCCCCACTGTTTTCTGGGACGGATTCCTCGCTACACAGACACCGAAAATGGCCGTCCTATGGAGGATCTTCGCTGGACAGTGAGTTTCAAGCCCACTGGAACGCACTGAAGGGGTTTCAATGGGCTTTTTATTTTCGCATGACAACATTTTCGTTCTACAGCGATTTCGCTGGAACGAATTAACGTCGTAATGCGAGGCACCACTGTAAATCCTCCAAATCTTTCAGGTTTGATCCCACAGGCTGCTTAGTGGGCAGGATTTGGAAACGTTGAGCTCTTTTTGTCAGAAATGCCATCTTCTGCTCCTCCAAGGCAGACACGCCTTTAGCAAGTGTTGTTCACCTATCTGGGTGGCTAAAAGCAGGTTTCCTCACTTAGATTGCATCTTAGACTGAAGTAGGGATTAATGTCATTCAAAGCACAATGGTTTATATGTCTAATCAGAAGTAGGTTTCCATGGAGTTCTATGAGGTTTACTCCCACATAAGTGGATACAGCACTGTAGCCTCAATTACTGAGTGCTTAGCAAGGGTGAGAGGGAGTCCTGGTGCCCATCAAACACAAAATGCAAATATTCTCAGTTCCAGTATTTAACTGTGCTATGGTGTGTGAATAAAAACCATCACCACTGCCAGTGCTTCTGTGCATTTGGAAAAATAAAACTCCATCATATACTAGCGAAGAGGGAGTAGCAACACTTTCATTCTGTTGGAAGTTTTTACAACTTCACATGGTTCTTGTGGTTTGAGTGACTGAGAGGTATTTTTCTGGGCTGCAGTGACTGCCAATTTATTCAACACTAACCAATAATTCCCTCCTACTTCTGAATTCCAAGACAGCCCTTCTCTGCTGTCTATTTCCCTCTCTTTTGTCTGTTGAAGTCAAGTAGCATGTTAGTTGTTAGTTCACTGTTATCTGTTCACAACCATAAATAATGAACCATTTTTATTCTTTCTACTAATAATGTCTCAGAGTGTGTTACTGAGATGTACATGCCAGTTAATGAGAAATGGGTGGGCTATCTGAGAAACTTGAAGCTATTCCCTCCTGTGAGTCTCTGTAATTCTGCTGTGTGGTAAAAGGGGAATTTTAACCAGAAACGATGAAATTCTTCAAAATTAAATCTTATGCCTCAAGATTGCCACAAAGCAACTAATCTGTGTTAAGATTGTGTGTATGTACATGCAGACTTGTTTGTGATACCAAGGAAGATAAAATCTGCCCCTGAATAGAAATGGACAGGACAGGAGCAGGTAGAGGCAGGGCTTCCTTTAATTAGACATTTTTATTTGGGACTTTCTAACAAAATAGACTCCCTCGAAAAGACGCTGATGTTGGGAAAGTGTGAACGCAGGAGGAGAAGGGGATGACAATGAGATGGTTGGACAGTGTCATCGAAGTGACCAACATGAATTTGACCCAACTCCGGGAGGCAGTGGAAGACAGGAGGGCCTGGCGTGCTCTGGTCCATGGGGTCACGAAGAGTCGGACACAACTAAATGACTAAACAACAACAAAACAAAATAGAAATGCTGAAAGGCTAAACACAAATGTATAAAAAGTAACCTGACCACCTTACATCTGTGTTATGCCTTCTTTTTAAACAAAATGCAAATAGCACAAACCAAAGAAATAAAACATAATGTTGTACAACCTAAAGCAGCAATTTATATTCATTTTTTAAAAGTCTAACAATGCAATCCTAAGCATGTCTATCAAGAAGTTAAGTCTCACTAGATCTATGTGGGTTACCTCCAGGTAGCCGAACTCTTGTTAGTGCTATAATATAACAAATGAGGCAACTTCTTTAAATTAAATTATTTCCTACCTTTGTCCCTATTTCTGTCATATTTGGTAAATAAAGACTATCTTTTTTCTCTGTTGCAAGAATATTTTAAAATATGAGTAATGATTGCTCTTCATGTTTTATTTTAACTGCAGTATTGAACAGCTTGTTCAGAATAGATTTATGGCCTGCTGTACCAATTAGTATGGCCAGAGCTGGAAAACTTTGTGGAAAGTTGACAGTATAGTCAAGTATTAGTGAGCCCACAAATCTATTTTTATGGAAGAGGCTTTTTTTAAAAAATTAAGTACATGTTAAATTACTATTGAAACTGGGTGATTAATAATAAAACTGTGTCTGCTTGCAGAAGGACAGCAAAAACGGAGTCAGCCTGGCTTCTTGTGGGAAGGAATTCCAGAGTCTGGGAGCAGCAACAGGAAAGGCCCTCTCCCATGTATGTCCTCAGCAAGTGTGTCTGTGAGGGTGGTGGGACTGAGAGAAAGGTCTTCCCAATGATCTTAATGCCCGGGCAGACTCATAGAGATGCAGTCTTTTAGGTAACTTGGACCCAAGCTGTTCAGGGCTTTATAGGTTAAGACACAAACTTTGAATTCTGCTTGTAAACAGATTGGCAGCCAGCGGAGCTGTTATAACAGGGGGGTTATCTGTTCCCTGTAACCACCCCAGTTAGTAATCTGGCTGCAACATTTTGGACCCTCTGGAGTTTCTGAACACTTTCCAAAGTTGAACTCTGGATAATATTTCCCACTAATTATTCCAAGACAAACATCACGCTAATATTTCTGTGACTGCCTATCTGTTGTTGTTTTCTGACACTATGTTAGCTGTATTCAGCTCATCTCTATTTATGCCCTGAGTTCAGCGTAGGACAGGTGATTAAAAAAGCAGCTTCCTAGAATACTAAAGTATTTTCCAAAATCCGACTTATGGTAGACAAAATAGGCAAGCCTTTGATAAAACCCAGGTGCCTGGCCATCTGTACTCCTGAATATTTCATATTTCCGGTTCTTCACACAGCCAGTTCTTAAAAGCATCTGACAGTGGCTCCTATGGAATGTAATTCAATTCGGCCTACTATAAAAAAGAAGAGCACTTGTACTAACAAGCAAAGGGCAAGATAATGTTAACTTGCTGAAGGCCATTTGAAGGCCTGTGTCATCTAATGGGCACCTCTGGAATGAAACACCAGAAGAGACACACAGGCACAATGTTTTAATAAGTGCTGCTATTCCACAGACAAAAAAAAAATTCCTCACTGTATCGATGTCACCTATTTAACCCACCTTTATCTAAGATGACTAGCTCACAAATAATGTTTAACCACAGTCTGGTGTGAAGAGAACATACCTGGCCCACCCTAGCTCACACGCTGCTCCTTCCACTGAGTGTGGCCACAAAGAATAGTTTACAAACTTTCATTTCTATTATTTATTAACCAGCTTTTGCCATGCCATCCAGATTAACCCCCCTTTTAAACAGCAGCCCCTTTTGTGTCCTTTGCTTCCCTTTATTCCAACACAAAGCCAGACTCAAATAGGTTAGGACAAGTTTAATCAATCGAAGTCCCAAGAACTGGAGTGAATTTTAATTATGGTTAGCAGAAAAAAAGGAAAGTATCAAACTATCGTTTATGAAGTTTACTCACTTTCTCTATGAATCCTTCAAAATTATCTACAATGGAAGGTTCAAACTGCAGATAAAGCAGCTGTGGAAACATCCCATTCCCTAATGGCAGCCCTGGAGGAAAGGGATGATGGAACATAAGCAGCACATAGGGCTCCAAAGAGAGGTCAGCTTATTCTCATCATGTGAAAATGGGGTGGGCAGTTTCTGATGGCCTGGGGGCATTTTTGTTCTCTTCCAACCATGAAAGACTGGATTTCCCAAAAACCGGATTTAAAAGAATATATACATATCACTGTTTCCCCAAAAATAAGACCTAACCTGAAAATAAGTCCTAGTAGGATTTTTCAGGATGCTCATCATGTAAGCCCTACCCCTAAAAATAAGCCCCAGGTAAGTGAAACCCGGCCTTCCACCCTTGTGCAGCAACCAGGAGATGACATGACTGTAAAATAAACATCCCCTGAAAATAAGCCCTAATGCATTTTTGGAGCAAAAGTTAATATAAGACCCTGCCTTATTTTCGGGGAAACACAGTATTTTCATTATTTTTTTTTTAAAAAAATTAATTTGTCTCCCAAATTAGCAAGCAGCCAATTTCTTTGCTAACTTAACACAGGTCCAGAGAGGTGAAAGTGCATTCTAAATGTCAAACAGGCACTGAGAGGGGTTCTAAATATGATCATTTCAGGGTCAAAAATGGGGTTGCCAGACAGCTGCATGTGGCCCATGGTTTACCATTCCTTTGGAACATTTAGCAAAAGCTGGAATGGGTCCCTCAGATACTTTATTCTACACCACTGGATCAAACAGTGATGTTGGCATAAAAGACTGGAAGAACTCTTTCAGTTTGAAACAATTCCCAATTACTGAAAAATAATGGATGCATTTTTAACAGAGGAAGACTAAATAGAAATTAAGAATAAAACAAGGAAGGAGAATAAATAAAAGAAGTGAAGGGCTGAATCAAAAACTTGATATTTGCCTCTTTTCTTTGATGGCTCCTACAGACTAGTAGCTTAAATGGTGTGATTAAAACTGCAAAAAAAAATTCTGATAGATGAAGAAGTCCCTTTTCCAAACAATACCTAATCTTCCTTACTAGTCATCTGGATACAATTTCACTGAAACATGTACCACTAAGTTCAGTGGACTTTCTCCAAATTAAGTATATGAAGGATTGCAATCTTGGAATCAGCATATGTAGCTGGAAGTTATCCAGTTCCAGGCAGAATCCAAAGTCATGGTTCTAACTCATCAAGCCTAAATGGCTTGGGCCCAAGCTACCTCAAGGACCGCATCTCCGTCTATGAGCCAGCTTCAATGTTAGAATCATCTACAGAGGCCTTCCTCTTGGTCTTATCACCTTCACAAGTTCATTTGGTGGAGACACAGGAAATAACCTTCTCTGTTGCTGCTCACAGACTCTGGAACTCCCTCCCACTGGAGGCTAGACTTGCCCCGGCAAGCAGGGGAATACCTTTCTCTTCTGGCAAGCTTTCCCTGACTGACTGAATGGCTGCTGAGTGGGGTTTTTTAAATGGATTGTTGTACCTTGGCTTGCTTATATTTATTTATTTTGTATTCATTGTTCTCAATAATCTTGAAGGGGATCTTGGAAATTGGGCAGGTTTATACAGGGAGACGCATACCTTCCAAAAACATCCATTTGGGGGAGCTCAGAGAAATGTTAAACTCCAACAAGCTGGAAAAATTAGCCATCTTGCCAGATATGTTACTAGTCATGGAGAGCAAGCTCATTTCTGCTTGTGATAGCACGACTGGATTAGAACATTGCCATGGAGGATGCTGAAGAAGGAAAGAAATAAGCATTCTGAGGCATTTCCATGTCAAAAATGTTGTGCTTAGAGATGGGCATGAACCACAGTTTGGTGGTTCAGCACAGTTCAGCACCATGCTGGCACAGGGATTGTGTGGGCACTACACATTCCCCTCTCCTGACTCCTTTGCACGCTGGCCTATTCTCTGGGTGACAGATGCTTGTCTCCCTGCCTCCTCAGCACAAGTGCCCACTCACCCATCGCAGTGTGTGCTTCCCTCCTGTGCCTCCCCCGGTGGCTGCCCACTCAGACAAAGTAGTGCTGCAGAGAAGCCTGCAGTGCTGCCTTTGAGTGGGTGACTGCTGGAGGAGGCGGAGGAAGGAAGTACAGTGGTGCCTCGACTTACGAACGTCCCTACTTACGCCCATTTCAAGCTACGACCAGGTCCAGCTGCAAAAGTTTGCTTCTACTTGTGGCCGGAGCTTCCAGTTACGAACAGAAAAAGGGAGGGAGAAAAGGTAGGAAATTTAAATCGCTTACTGTTGGTGGCTGCTTCTTTGTAGCTCTTTCACCCCAGCAGATAGATTGAGTGTGATCAGGGGAGGCTTCGAACTGCCTGGCAAGGTAAGGTGCTGCTTTCTGCTTCTAAAAAACTGTTCTGGGTGGGTTTTGCAGCGTGATTTTGGGCTGGGGGAGTTATGTTTCTGTGCTGTGATGGGTCTTGGGGGGTTGTTTGTTTTTTGGTTTTCCCCCCCATTTCTGATGGGTCTCGGGGGGTTTGTTTGCTTTTTATTTTTTTTCCAATTTCCAATGGGTCTTGGGGGTTTTCTTGCTTTTTGGAGTTTTTTACCCATTTCCAATGGGTCTTGTGGGTTTGTTTGCTTTTTTTCCCCTCCCCCCTAATTTCTGATGGGTCTTGGGGATTTTGCTTTTGGGTTTGTTTTCTTTGCATTTCCAATGGGTCTTTCTTGCACGCTTTTCTCCCCTCCCCCCAGCCAGAAGGGATTAATCGCGTTTCCAATGGGGCTTGCAGTGCTTTGTTTTATTTGTGAGGTTTTTGTGATTTTTTTTCTCTGGCAAGAACGGATTAATTGCATTTCAATTCATTTCATTAGGAAATGGCACTTCGACGTACAACCATTTCGAGTTACGACCAGAGTTCCGGAACCAATTAAGTTCGTAAGTCGAGGCACCACTGTACGTGCTGTAAAGGGTGAGTGGGCAGTTGCACTGAGGAGGCTTGCAAGAAGGTGCTCAGGGAATGGTTGAGTACAAGGGGAGTCGAGAGAGGGGAGTGTGCGACACCTGCACAACACCTGTGCCAGTATGGGGCCAAACTGTGGTTTGTGCCCATTTCTAGTTGTGTTGAACAAATCCCAGTGCACTGTTCCAAATTCAAAGGTACAGAGTTTGTCTGCTATAGCTTAGGAAAAACTGCAATTCACAGACCTAGTTTAGACTACTAAAAACTCCATGCCATAGAGTATAGCCTTTTAGGTTGTAACACAACAGAACTGTAACACAATTTTCTTAGCTATAAAATTACATCTTATCTTTGCTAGAATTAATCAGCTAGGAAACTAAAGATTTGAAATTTAGTCAAATTCCACACTTCATGGTTGTAACAGGAAGAAAAAAAAGCAATGCAACGCTCCTTACAAATTCTGAATTATATAAATATACATATTTGTGTGGGGCGAAAACAAACAGCTTGCATTATTTGGAAGGGGGGATGGGACTGGCAAAAGCTACAAATGGCTCCCAGGTTGCAAGATTGTTGTTGTTTTCTCAACCAGCCTACACAAAACTGTGTCTTACATAACTTCATCAGATAAATTCCTGAAGCATCATTGACTTATCATGATGGAGGTGGACATTTGTAGCTGGCTAGCCCATACTAACATTTGCCTATTGAGCTCACATACAATTTATGAACCTCTAGCTAATGTGTTTAGAGCAGGCTTGTCCAACCTGCGGCCCGTGGACCGCATGCGGCCCAGGTCGGCTCGTAATGTGGCCCAGTGCAATTTTTTATTTTTAAAGAAATTCCAAAGTTTTAAGTTACACTCCTGGCGCTTGCGGCTGGAATGCGGCTGGGGCACGTCACAATGGTAGGGGGGGAGAGAGGGAAGGAAGGAAGGAGTGGGAGGGGAGGGGAGGGGACAGGGGGCCTGCGTGACTGCATTGCACTGTCTCCGTCACAAGGTGGACCCCCTCCCGACCCCATAAAGCCACCGGAGTCAAAGCTGGCAGGCTCTGCAGTCCGAGATCGCAGCTGCCGGTAAGCACACTTGGAGCGGGGCTGCGGAGGACACTGCCCCCCCATGCACCCCAAACCAAATTTTCATCTTCTAATGTGGCCCAGGGAAAGTGAAAGGTTGGACACCCCTGGTTTAGAGGAAGAGGAATGTATACCCTCAACTGCTATGTTCTGTTCTGATTTTTTTATTATTATTTATAACATGTGAAAAAACACAGACTATATTGTTCTCTGGTGATTTTTCCCTTATATTCTCCACAACACAAGAAAATAAAATTGCATAAGAGAGCAGCAATTTAAAACACAAAGTACGTATATTTATCCTTCTGCTAAAAAAACAGCCAATAAACAGAACATTTCTTCAGATCCTCCCACTGGTGTTAACCCAAACCAAAATAACAGAATACAAAACACCTTCTTCCTCGCCTAACAGAAAAGATGCATGTGCCATATCTGTGATCGCTTTCTCAATTTCTTATATACCTTAGAACATCAATCAATTCCAGTCCAAAATATCAAGAAATGTTCCTTCCAGAGATATGCTGGCAAAACATCTTTTTTATTTTGTTGGCTGTGAACATAATGAAGAGGGGAAAGTGCATCTTGTATGAGAGTAAATTCTACAGCTACAAACAGAGTCAGGTGAGAAAACAGCGATTTGTTCAAATACACGTTCGGGGGAATAATTGCAATGGATCAAACTCCAAATCCAGGCCTACAGGGTGGTGTAGAGCGAAGCACCAGTTTCTAGACTGTACTCACTACTGCAAGCAACCTATATTATTCTGCTGCTATTCTGGCATCATCATCAGTTCATAATAGTCATCACCTCTCAATCATTGGCAAATCTCAGTGCTTCTTTATTATTATCATTAAATCAGCTCTCAGCAAAAGTGAGCTACTGTGTAAAATTATCAAGACGACACACACATAGCAAGTAATCTTGTAAGCGTTCAAAACAACACACTTCCAAAAGCAAGACTGCTTTCCTCCAGGGAAGAGCTGTAACTAAGTCACAAAACCCAGGAAAAATGATCCCATTTCCACATCCCTATTATTCTCTATGTAGAGTAAGAAAGGCCTTTATTTGAAACCCTGGACAGGCATTGCTAGTATTCCCAACTAGTGAATTAGCCAGACCATTGGTCCAACGCAGTGCAAGGCAAGTTTTTACATTTTCCCATTCAATTAAAAAACGTAAAATTCATATTACAAGTACCTTAGTAAAGAACCACTCAAAGAAGCAGCCAAATCATGATATATTCAGAGGACTTTGTATACTATGAGTCTTCAAATCCACTTCATCACTTGCATCCCTACTGCTTAATTTTGAGAATAGTGCACGGTTAACGAAAGAACTGAATTAAAGCAAAAAATATGTGCACAGATGCAAACAGAAAGTATGAGGATGCATGATGCATATAAATGGAATATCAAATGTAAAAAGTTCAAATCAAGGGAAGCTAGAAACCATAAAATGAAGTATGAAACATTTAAAACTACAGTAATATTTTAGGTGAACAAATTGAAGTGAGCTGGAATAAGACATTTTCAGTCAGGTAATTGCAAACACAAAGCATATCTTGAAATGACAGACTCAGAAGAAATAATGTAGTTTTAACTGTGAGGTGCGATACAGCACAAGCAGTAAGAGACTATCATGCAAAGTATTATCAACCAGATTCTTTGGGATGGCTATCAACAAAACCATCATTCCAGTCTATGCTCCAGCTAGAGATGCTGAAGAAACAGAAACTGTTTATACAAGTGTCCAGGAGGAAAGTGAACATAAACACCAGACAGGACAAGTTGATCACTGTAAGTGACCATTACAAAATTGAACCTACTTTAGCACAGTAAGTCATAGTTAAAGTTGACCCACTTGAACTAATGGAGGAGCTGACTCACTAAATCCCCATTGATTCAATAAGCCTACTCTAGTGTGATTTACTATGCTCAGCATAGTAACAGCAACAGAACTCTGGCCACTGTGGAGTAGAGCACCTTAAGCCAACTTTCATCCCATCCCTGTTTTCCTAAAGATATGAAAGGAGCAGGAGAAAACAAACGGACACAACTGGCTGGTGCAACATCTTAAAACAGTGCCCTTCTTCTACAATGACTCTGTAGTTTTGATATAAACTCTGAATACTGCAAACTAGCCCAAACTCACTATGCAATTTTTCTGTGTAGTCTTTGTTGCTTTTTGTAAAATTTGCAGCTGCCTGGCAGCAGTCATTGCAACAGTTAATTGTGTGGGAGATGGGAGATTCAAGCAAGTCAGTTACCTAGTCCGAATCTTGCTATTGATCAAGCTACTAATTTAAAGAAACAAAATTAAATTTCAATAAATAAGTGTCTGTTTCCCAGGGAATACCAAGTTACAATATTTAAGACATAGTTCTGCTATATGGATGCAGTGCATCAGCCAAGAAATCTGAAGACTCAGGGCAGGAGGGGCAGCCATGGAAGAATTAGAAAAAAATAATCAAGTGTAAGGATGTGCCACTGAAGACCAAAACCAAGATCATCCACATGTATCAGTGTGAGAGCAGGTCAGTAAAGAAAACTGACAGGGGAGAAACGGATTCATTTGAAACATAGTGCTGGAGAGGCGCTTTGCAAATACCTTGAACTGCCAAGAAGATGAACAAAATGGGTGCTACAGCAAATCAAGCCTGAACTATCTCTGAAGGCAAAAATAATGAATCTGAGGATGTCATATTTTGGGCACAATGTGAGAAAGAAGGATTCTCTCAAAAAAGACAATAATGCTGGGAAAAGTGGAAGGTCGCAGGAAAAGAGGAAAATCAAATATGAGATGGACTGACTCTAAAAGAAACCACAACCTTGGATTTACCAATGCTGAGCAGGGCAGTTGAGGACAACAAATGTTGGAAGTCACTCATTCATAGGGTCACCTAGGTCAGAGGTGACTTAAGGGTGTGTAACAACAACAACAATTCATATGTAAATATGTGGACTGAATTGAAACAACATTTAAGGTTTTGCCAATCAATCACTTTAAGTTTTTTAAATCTAGCAACAACCTTAGGCACAACCGAGCAAAAAATGAATTTATTTAATTTCTTCATCCTGGTAAAAGAGGAATGACTGCTATCCTCTTTACCCCCTGACGTGGAATTCCACACACTTGTCTTCATGCAATTTATTCTAAACTGTGGCTAAAAGAACAAGACTGAAATCCAACACTGACTTAAACACAGTCCTCCTGTCATAGGATTGACTCTGACTCTTCTGTGACTCCAAACACAGACTGGACTTCTCCAGCCAATGCCCCTCTCCAAACACATCATCAAGATCAGATGGCTTCCTTCCTAGCCTTTGAATAAGTTGTTCCCCATTCTAAAAGAAATTAAATAGCTCTTCTAAACAGCAAAGGTTTCTTTGAGCTTACCTAAATAGAACCTTAAGCTAAACTTTCACTGTATTTTTATCCCATATTTTTCCTCTTCCACCAACAGAATGTGGCCCTGCGAACTTCTGTGGATGAAGTTTTGGATCCTGGGCTGAAAGAATTTCCAGCTATATGTTCACTTAGTATATCAAAGTCATTAAAACTGTTAAACTTTTTGAAGTTCTGAGCAGAATTATGAAGATATTTCCTTTTTATACGACTAGTCAGCTAACAATCTGCCAACCTGCAAATGGGGATACACAGAATTAACATTTCACACATGACGAAAATTTGAGATGCAACTTACAGCTCCCTCCAGGAGATTTAATGCTGTTAACTGTGTTTTTAAATACGGCTTCAACCAAACCCCATTTACCACTAAATTTGCCAACAAAGAGTCTGCACATCTAATTCTCCACAGGGAAAAAAGCTCTCACTTTAATGGGCTTTTTAAAAATTGCTTTACGACTCTTAGCTTTTACCTCATGCATAATACAAGGAAAGTGTGCTATTCAACATGGGGCAGCAATGACAGCACCAACATTAACTGTGGGTTTGATTCTCATGCAACAAGAAGCAACATGTGACAATAAAGTTCCTCTGAAAACACCTCCCTTCAGATCTATAATAAGTGTATAACCTACTGCAAAATGAGATTAACAGAAGCATGAGATGATGAACAATATCCTCTCCCCCACAACAACTGTCTACAGAGCACACCATGCTTTCTAAAAACTCATTTAATCATCCTCCCAACCTTGCTTCCGTATCCTCTTACCCCAGACTCCTCTTGATGTGTACCCACCCACAGCATCATCAAATGACTTTGAAATATGCCTTTGGCTTTCACAGTTGGAAGCTTTAGGGAAGTAAACAGTCTTAAGCAGCTCATGGAGGGCATAATCCACAAGGTTTGAGCTACCAGTCCCCTCAAAGGTACTCAGATGAAAGGACCTCTTAGATTTTGTTTCTGGCAGACTTAGGGATGATAAGAAATTGAGAGGAAGAAGGGAGAGATAAGATTCTGGTTCAGAAGATTCTAGAAAGGAGCCAAATCACATGAAAAATCAAGAGTTATTCTATCTTTTACAGTGGTGCCCCAAGGGACGACGATAATCAATTCCAGGAAAATCGCTGTTAAGCGAAATCGTCATCAAGCAAAAAAAACCCCATTGGAATGCATTGAAAACCGGTCAATGCGTTCCAATGGGGAAATACCTCATCGTCCAGCAAAGATCACCCATAGAGACCCGCCGATCAGCTGTTTAAAAACACTATCTTCTGAAGCAGGGGTCCGGAAAACAGCCATTTTGGGAAGGGAGGGAAGCCATTTTACGAAAGGAAGCCCTTTTGCCGAGCCGGAAAAATCGTTGTTTAGCGAACAAATGGTTTGCGAAGCAGGCTCCTAATTGACGTCAAGTAAAAAAAAAACATTGGAACCATCGTTTTGCAATTGCAATAGCAATCGCAAAAAACACATCGTAAAAGCTATTTCGACATCATGCAGAATAAGTGTCAAGCGGGGCACCACTGTATTTTGGATGTAGAATTGCTCATGTATACCAGTTTTTCCCACCACAGTTAAATAAAGCAGGTAATCTATGTACATATACTGAGAACCCTGATTGCCCAGGATTTCTGGATACAGTACAAGTGTATTAGGAGTCAACAAGCTGAGGGGGGCAGTTAGGAGAGTGCTGTATAACTTCTACCAACATAAAGTGTGTTGCCCGCAGAAGCCACCAAGAAAAGTAAAACAAGGTTTTATGTTTTCTTTTAAAAACTGCCTAGGGCATTGTGGACCTCAGAGGTTGTAAAAACTGGTACCACATGCAGTTCATGGGTTACACATTATCTACCTATATTCCCAGCCTAAAGCACTTACGGTTTTAAAGCTCACTATTAACACTTTGATGGCAGAAACATTTTGATGGCAGAAAGTGGTGAGGAATTAAAGAACCTCTTAATGAGGGTGAAAGAGGAGAGTGCAAAAAACAGTCTGAAGCTCAACATTAAAAAAAACAAAGATCATGGCCACTGGTCCCATCACCTCCTGGCAAATAGAAGGGGAAGATATGAAGGAAGTGACAGATTTTACTTTCTTGGGCTCCATGATCACTGCAGTTGGTGACAGCAGCCACGAAATTAAAAGATGCCTGCTTCTTGGGAGGAAAGCGATGACAAACTCTGACAGCATCTTAAAAAACAGAGACATCACCTTTCCAACAAAAGTCTGCATAGTCAAAGCTATGGTTTCTCCTGTAGTGTTGTATGGAAGTGAGAGTCGGACCACAAAGAAATTGTCCACTGAAGAATTGATGCTTTTGAATTGTGGTGCTGGAAGAGGCTCTTGAGAGTCCCCTGAATTGCAAGGAGAACAAACCTATCCATTCTAAAGGAAATCAACCTTGAGTGCTCACTGCATTGAAAACCGATTAATCCTGTAACCGGCCATTTTTGTTCCATTTTTGTTCCATTTTGGCTTTTTTCTGGTCTGTAGGTCGATTCTCTGGCTGCAAGTCGAACCTAAATTTTGCGGCCAGAGAAGTCTGTAACTCCAAAAGTCTGTAAGTCAAGCCGTCTGTAAGTCGAGGGTCCACTGTACTGGTTTTGTAACACCTGCTTGTACAGAAGTGTTTTTGGCCTCTGATTGATTTATCTTTTGCAAAACCAGTCCTTGTTTCTTTATTTGGTGCAGTAAAGCATATTGTATCTAATATGTAACTATTTTATCTATTTATTTATTTGTTTGTTTGTTTGTTTATTTATCTATTTATCTATTTGTTTGTTTGTTTGTTTGTTTTATATCTCACCTATCTGGTCGGATTAGGACCACTCTAGGCAGCTAACAACATAAAATAGTACAATAAATATATATAAAACAATTTTTACATAGCAGAAGCATTAAACAAGATGGGAAAAACAACAGGAGAGGGAAAGAAGAGGGCATCAGGAATTATCTGATGGGAAGGCCTGCCGAAACATCCATGTTTTTAATTGATTTTTAAAGATACCTAGCGAGGGAGCCATGCGAATCTCAGGAGGTAGGTTGTTCCAGAGGCGAGGAGCCACCGCCGAGAAGACCCAATTTCTTGTCTTTTCCTTCCGGGCCTCCCTCGGCATTAGGCTCTTCAGCCTCACCTCCTGGCTCGCCCGAGTGACACGGGTAAATCTTGGTGGGAGTAGGCGTTCCGCCAGGTATCTAGGCCCTAAACCGTTTAGGGCTTTGTACGTAAGCATCAACACTTTGAAGTCGATGCGGAACCAGATGGGCAGCCAATGCAATGCGGCCAGAGTGGGCGAAATATGTTGGTATTTTTTCACTCCACTAAATAGTCTGGCCGCCGCATTCTGCACCACCTGTAGTTTCCGCAACAGCCTCAAAGGTAGCCCCACGTAGAGCGCATTACAGTCGTCTAATCTTGAGATTACGAGTGCATGCACCAAGGTAGTGAGTGCCCCAACATCAAGGTAGGACCGCAGCTGGGTTATCCGCCTAAGATGAAAAAAGGCGGCACGGACCACCAACGCCACCTGAGATTCCATAGAAAGCGCTGGGTACACATGGATCCCCAAGCTGCATACCCCATCCTTAGCGGGCAGAGTCACCCCCCAAAAGAAAGGGAGTTTCCCAAATCCCTAACTGTGGGGGCGTCCACCCTCAGTACCTCCATCTTGTCCGGGTTCAGCCTCAGCCCGTTCTCCTGCATCCATTGCAGTACAGTCCCCAGGCAACTACCAAAACAGGTTTAGAAAATCTCTGGTCCATGAGTTTGATCAGACCCACAGAAGTTTGGTGTTTGGCTTATGAAGATCCCAACCCAGACCTCATCCTTTCTTCTAGGTCTAGTTTCTAATAATATATTGCTACTAGAAGAAATCCATTTTGAAGGAAATCAACCCTGAGTGCTCACTGGAAGGACAGATCCTGAAGCTGAGGCTCCAATACTTTGGCCATCTCAGGAGAAGAGAAGACTCCCTGGAAAAGACCCTGATGTTGGGAAAGTGTGAAGGCAAGAGGAGAAGGGGACGACAGAGGACGGCATGGTTGGACATGGTAAACAAAGCTACCAACATGAATTTGACCCAACTCCAGGAGACACTGGAAGACAGGAGGGCCTGGCATGCTCTGGTCCATGGGGTCACAAAGAGTCGGACACGACTAAATGACTAAACAACAACATTAACACTTTTGCTTAGGGGACCAGAAACACACTGCTGGACAATGACATCTTAACAAAACAATGGGATCATAGGATCAAACTGAGCCGTCCCAGTTAATGATGCACCACTTCTATTCTGAACTGAGGAGAAGCTCCCAAGCTATTTTCAAAGGTAACATGTACAATCCATTACAGTAATCCAATGAAGAGGTTATCAGAGTACTGTATCTGTGGCCAGGCTATCTCTGACTTAGGCAGGTACATAGTAAGTATATCAGTCTAAGCTGATAAAAGATGCTTCTAGACACGAAGGTCACCTGTTCCTCAAATACCAGTGATAATCCAGGCAAACCTCACACCTGATCCTTCAGGGAGAATGTAATCTCCACCACAGCAAGTTTAAACACTCCTCAGCTAAACAGAGGAATCATCCAATAAAGTAAAAAAAAAAAAACACCTCCCTCTTCTATGGACAGAACATTTGGTTGTTTTCCTTCATCCAGTAGATCACCATGCTCAAACAACAACAGAGGATATTCCAGCAAATAAGGATAAATTAATTACCCCATAGTTCAGGAAAAAATGAGAAAAGGCCAAGTGGTCCTTACACAATACAAATGCAAGAGCAGGTGATATTATTATTAAACCACTACAAAGCGATCAAACAACTAGCTTTTGAGGTTAATCAATCTTCCTTAGGTGATGCACTAAGATCGTGTGGATAATTTAGGGGAAAGTTATATAAATTTATATATATATATAAATTCATGGTATATGATGGTGCCACGTCTGCTTCTTAAAGTGAGTCGAAATGCAAGCTGCAAACTCCATTGGGATGTGACTTCAAACTCCACTCTAAGAAACAGTTGGCTGGATTTCTCCTCCCAACTCCACAGACAAAGAACAACAAAATAACCTACAATTTACCAGCAGCAGCACTGCTGCCTTCTTTCGAAGCTCAAGATTCCTATTTGGCCAGGACCAAAAGTGGCAAAAGCAAACTTTTCTATTTTTTCTGGAAAATATTCTATGCAAGATATCATGAATAGCTGCCCAGAGCACCATCAAGAAGACAACATGAATTCTTAACATCTTCCAAGCACAACTGCAAACTCAGGAAAACATCTCCTTACATCAATTAGGTAGAAATATTAATCTAGTTTCTCCTAGTGCAGAAATCCCAGCCAGTACAGCTTAATGGTGAAGGATTCTGGGAGTTGCAGTCCAAGAACATCTGGGTTACCCAACATTGGGAACCACTGTCCTAGCCAGTAGTCTAAACTTTAATCCTAATTCTCTGATGAAGGCTTGTCACTTTTCTGTATTACCATGTGTTGTCTGTCTGTTTTCAACTGTATGATCCATGTTTCATAACAGTATACACTATTTGTACAGTAGCCCAGTGCAAATGTAAAGTTCCCCAGGCACATTAATGCCAATCTGGTTTAATTATACTTTGCAACCACATTTAGACACAAGTGTGAGGAAAGGAAGACAAGTCATATAAGATATCTCCAGGTGAATGCTAGATCTGCCCTAGACAGAGCCTTAAAGCCCTAAGAAATATAGCTTGCTTAACCACCACTGAAGTATAACCATAGGAGTGGAACTATGCTAAGGCTTAGTCAGAACTTCAAGAAGCAACCTGAATAACAATCAGCTGTAATAGATCATGTGACAAGAATATCAAAACATTTTGAATAGACTTGTTCTTTGATTTGATTAATGAGACTGAAATCATTAGCAGCAGAAAAATTAAAATGGGTAACAACTCTTAGTAAACATATGTCAAGGGAGAAACAAGGTAGAAAACATCAAACAAGGTGGCAAACATTTATTTCACCACAAAAGGTGAGCAGTAGAGAAGGAAGGAGGAATGCAATTTACAGTGGATTAACTATTAAATTAACCTTTAAATTATTGACCCCTCCACGTGAAATAGAAATTAAATCTTAATTCTTTTTACTTGAAATGTCTTTCTCCTTTAACAGCATAAGATTGCAGGGTATTCGGAAAAATAAACAATCCACGCAAAACAAGGTACAGGAACATGGGCATGGACCTGGCAAAGGAGCCCACCTTTCTTGAAAGCTGAAACTTTGGTTCACAAACTCTGTGAAAAACTATAAATATTTTTTTTGGTACAGTAAGAGATTAGCTGGAACTGATAGGACACCACCTCCATTATCATGCAAGGGGAAAGACTTTAAAAAAAACTAAAATGAGAGTTTATCTTTGCTTACCTAGTTATGAAATAACACAAGGCATAGACAATCAATGTTTATAAAATGCTTTAATAAAACCTTAAATTTTACTACTGATTTGCCTTCACATAGTGTTGTTTCGTATGCTATCTCAGAGAACCTTCTTTGCAAACCGTCAAGCGCATTCAAGGTTCCAACACAGAAGTTTTCTTCCAAATGTGTTTTAGTTCTTATCAAGTGATATTGGTCTTCTGAAGCTCAAAACTCCCATCCAGTTAAAGGTGAGCTAACAATTTTACACTAACTGGCATAGTTAGTCTAAATTATTTGGCATCAGGGATGAACTCTGGGGTACCAAAATGAATTATTCTTGAATATCAATCAGAAAGTTTGAAAGATAAATACCAATTTAAAAAGATATATTTAAGAAGTAACCAAGTTTTGGTCCAGCAACTAATCTATATTGAATCAGTTTTGACTGGAGGATACACAATAATTCTGGGGTGCTACCAGAAGCAAGTAAGTGGGTTTGTAAATTTTTGAGACAAAGGAAAGATACCTGGATTGGATTTCTGGGAGTTGAAATAAAACTTATTTGCTGAAACCTTGAATGTCTGATATCTGAAGATATACATATTGATAATTTGTCACAAATCTAATCTCAACCTTACTGCAAACCTCTCAAAGACAGCTCAGAGGGAGCTGACCTTGTCAGTATACAAAATATTCCTCCTTTTGTAAACTAAGTCTTATTTTATGCTTGAGTCACAATTACTAAGAAAGATCTTATATGTTTTTGAAATGCTACTGGCTACAGGTTATGAAATTATTGGTCATGAGGCATTTTAGGACAGAAGTCCTAAAAATTACAAATCAATACTGATATGAAGGTTGGGGAAAAGGTGCTTCTCAACTTCTGGTCTATGTTTTAGTCTTAAAATGATCAACGCAAAATGTATATCTTTCTTGGTTTGGAAGTTTGCTAATAATTCTAAATTGTTTCCTGAAGATTTACATATGCAATATGCAACATGAATGCCAAGTCCCATGATTTCGCAACATCTGGAGCTGCGTAACTCTATAAGAAATTAGTAATATTTACCTCATCTACAATCTCTAGGGTGAAATCTTCTGAATAAATTAATCAAGCAGATGTGCCTCACCTGAAACCTGACTATCTGTCTGTATTTGTATGTGGCTGTCAATAAAGATGAAATGGTTGAGCCAGACATGACATGACAGCAGACTGTAAGAACATGCCACCTTTCCCAAAAAAACAAAACAAAACTAGAACTTCCTCTACATACAGTTGCAATTCAGGAAGCTGACACAGTCACACTCACAAACAATAACTCATGACTGTAAGATTTTATTCCCCAAAAGATTTTCTGCTCCACATGTCAAGCTGCATGATATCTCTGACCTGGACACATACACTCACATAACGATATCTAAACTAGCTTCTATCATAGCCAATAAACTCGTGGAGAGCCAATGCACAACAGACCATTGCTAAATTGACATCACACACTTTTCTCTCTAAGGCTGCAAACCTATGCACACTTATTTGAAAATGAGACCCAAAGACAGCACTGGAAATTACATCTAATTAAACATACATAGAACTGGACTGAAAAGATGATACTGTACAGTGAAACTGCCTACACCTGGCTGAAGCAATAAGGCACCCATAAAGTACCACGGAAGCAAGGAAAGATCCCTCTCTTGACTCCCGTCAAGGACCCTTACCTCCGGAGTCTTGTGGAGGGGGGAGACACCTAACCTTGAACTGCCACAAAGCTTGCAGCCACCCATCACATTCATTCCCGTTTTCCAGAATGCCCTGGGACTCAATTTTAGCCCATAGGTATCTGTAAGCAGTGAAGATGGGAGGCAGCTAAAAACCAAACATACTTCACATCTATCTGAGAAAAGCAATGTTACTTCAGTTATGTGATAAAACTTCCCTGAAGAGGAAAAACAAAATGAGGGCCCTGTTGTTACTGCATAATGTACAAGCTTGAGGAATATGAGGAATAGCTTAAAGTAACTTGGAGGCCTGTACAGAAGCCTCTGACTAAGTGGATTCAGAGAAGTGGAGGACAGATAGAGAGAGGGGCATGCCTGCTTCTAGCCCCGTCCAGATCCTGAACATGCAGAGAGGGGAGATCCTAGCCCTGCCCTGCTCTGCTGTCACCCTCTCTTCACTGGAATCCTGCTTTGAAGGAAAATCCACAAGTGAATCCTGGAAAATCTGGGGTTTTCTTTAAGCATGAAGGATGAATATAAGCAAGAACATATCCTCAGACTCCACCATGACTGTGTGAAAATGCCATTTATCAGAGGTAGTACAGCCTTTTAACAGAATTAAACGTTAACACTGTTAATGTTGATTAAGAGCTTCGCTCTAAGCATGTTCTGGAAACTGGGTAATTAACAACCTGAATAGAGGTTCTGTAATGAATGAACGAGTTGCATGGTTGCACTTCTGTGAATGTACACACATGTTAGTAGAAGAAGAAAGATTTAAGGGTGATTCAGAAAATAATTTTTTGGGAGAGAAGTATATGGAGGATAAGGAATGTATGTTCAGTATTTGCGTGCGGAACATGAAGTAAGAGAGTTTGGACAGCTTATCCTGAACAAGAGGAAGAACCATGTGTTCAAAGAAACAGATTTATGTTTGGGAGATTCTGCCATTTACTCAAGATTATTCAGCAAGTTACTTGCATTTCACTCTCAAAATCTGCCTTTCTGTGAAACTAGTTGTTTTGTGACTAAACATGACACTATTTTCTGAACTGTGCCCCTTCTGGCAGTTATTCTGTGAGAGACACTGCATTTCTTCAAAATTCCAAAGGTGGCCCATGACTCAATGAGACTAGAGATGCTTGTTCTAAACTAGATGGCTATAGGGGCTGCCAGAAAACCTGAGCAATGACTATGATAGCAAGAGCTTCAAAATCTTGTAATCCAGAAATATCTTTCATTTGGAAACCATTGCTTAAAGCTATCCCTATTACAGCATCCTCCTTTCTTCGATGCACATCTTAGCGCAGTGGTTCTTAACCTTTGTTACTCAGGTGTTTTTGAACTGCAACTCCCAGAAACCGCAGCCAGCAGAGCTGATGGTGAAGGCCGTATTAGGTGCCGTATTAAGGGGGCTTGCATGTTTTAATGAAGCTGAGAGCAATGCTGTCAAGAGGCCAAATTCCATTATGAGCCTAGACTCCTAGCAGGATCACCCAAGGTGGAATGGTGATAGCTAAGACACCAGACTTTGATGCATCCACCTCCTTCAAGGCAACTACTGGACAACAGTAATAGCCAAAGCTGACACTCGCAGAGGAAGCAACAGCAATAATACTCAAGTTAACTTTTGTTCATACTGCACACAAGAAGACAACGGTAAATCACTGCTGATAAGTCCAAAATGAAACAAGAGATAGTCTTGGAAGAGGAGACTCCCACGTTGGAAAGCACTTAATCAGCTACCAGGGAAGAGCAAAGGACAAGTATGAACAGCTCTATCACTAATGAAGCAACCAGATTAAAGCCGAAAGGATGGCTCATGGCTAAAATACATAGAGGTGAAAGGAAAGTCTAATGTTGCACAACTCATATAGTTGGAACATGGAACATGAGAAACATGAATCAAGATGAACTGGAAACCATAAAGCAAGAAATGGAATGTATAAACATTGCAGTGTTTGGTGTCAGTTAACTAAAGTGGACTAGAACAGAATACACTCAGTTAGACAACTGCAAAGAGTTCTACTCTGGAAATGGCAACATGAGAAGAAATAGAGTGCTTCTAGTACTGAGGCAAGATGTAATCCTTTGAAGAAGAATCCTGTGATGAAGAGCCTGCAATTCTAGAAGGTGAAATGAAAAGCTGGTCTACACTTTATCTTAGACAAAAGCCGAGAAGCAAGAAAGCTGGTCTGGAAAGACATAAATCAATACGGGTAAATGGAATACCAAGAGAAATATTCCACAGAGATGGACTCTGTCAAAATTGAAATATGTTTATTGCAAAAAAAAAAAAAGGAAAAACAAAACAATGGTTGACAGACTGGTAACATTTAATATATATTCCAGTCCCCAAGAATCATAGAAAAGTGAAGTTGGAAGGGGCCTACAAAGCCATCAAGTCCAAACCCCTGCTCATTGCAGGAATACAATCAAAGAATATCTGCCAAGTGATTATCTAAGTTTTTCTTGGATACCTCCAGTGTTGGAGCACTCACCAACTCCCGAGGAAAATGGTTCCACTGTCGCATTGCTCTAACAGTTAGGAAGTTTTTCCTGATATTCAACCAAAATCTGGCTTCCTTTAACTTGAGCCCATTGTTGTGTGTCCTGCACTCTGGGATGATCAAGAACAGATTCTGCCCCTCCTCTGTATAACAGCCTTTCAAATATTTAAAATGTGCTATCATATCACCCATTGGTTTTCTTTTCTCAAGGCTAAACATGCCCAATTCTTTCAGCCTTTACTCATAAGGCTTGGTTTCCAGCCCCCTGGAAAGAAGAAGATGTCAAGGAAGAAAGGAGATGTCAAGGAGTACAGTAGCTACAGTGGTGCCTCGCTTAACAAGCGCACCATTTAACAACGAATCCACATAGTGACGCTTTTTTGCGATCACTAATGTGATCGCTTTGCGACGTTTTGAATGGTAAAACATCGCATTGCAATGTTCTAAAAACAGCTGATCGGCAGTTCCAAAATGGCCGCCTGAAGAAAAAATGGCCGCCCGCTCCGTTTTCGCGCCCTGCCCTCGCTTACCGGGCGGGGAAAATGGCCGCCGGATGGGGGAATCTTCACATAGCGGTGAGTTTTCGCCCCATAGGAACGCATTAAACGGAGTTTAATGCGTTCCGATGGGTTCCCCCCCCGCATAGCGACGAATCCGATTAGCGACATTAATCCTGGAACGGATTAACGTCGCTATGCGGGGCACCACTGTATATGACTATTGCTCTATGTTCCTATACAATCAAAGTGATGCTCAAGATGTTGCAACAAAGGCTTTCACCTTATAAAGCCTTTTATAAGGTTACTTTTTGGACTACAGCTTCCTGAATCACAGACTTGGAAACCTTCCTTTTTGGACTACATATATTCATAGCCTCAACGTTGTAGTACAGAAAAAAAAAACTTTTCCAAGATCTGTCCTTTCCAATTACTCATTCCACATCATTTCCTACGAACAACTCAAGACTGCAATTGTTTCTCAGGTTATTAGTGAAGAATATTTGATCTCACAAGCAGGTGTCTTTATTTTCAGACAGCATTATTGGTGTCTCCAATCACTTCCAAAATAAAAAGAATATTGCCAGAAACTCCTTCCTGTCATACATTGAGAAATCGCATAAAGGGGTTCCATGGAACCTCTGCTGAGGATTACATCACCTGGTGCACACTCAGTTCATGTATCACACAGGCCAGTTCTACTGAGTACCATTATAGCTCCAAATCAACTGAAACGGGGTCCTGTAACAGTGGTCCTCAATTGTTGGTTCTCCAAATGTTTTAGACTGAAAGGCCCTTGCTAAAATGGTGAATGATCAAGGATTCAGGGAATTACATCTAGACAGTCAAAGGCTGGGGATCACTGTTGTCGAATATAGTAGACACTGTCCTACCAGGAGAGATCACAGGGAAATGTCAAGTGAAGTTTCTTTTCAGAGGAACCCATCTATTTTTCTTAATCTTCTTCCCAAGAAAGCTCCCCTAAACCCCCAAAGGAGCCCAAGGCTCCTTAGAATATTTTTTTAAGGAACAATGTTTTTGTTTCCACAATAGAACACATGACTTGAAATAAAATTTTCATTCTTCTTTTTTTAATGTTTCATATTTGTGTTAACATGATTTTATCATACTTAATACGCTGCTTTGAGGCAATATTTGTACTTTGAACAGTTTCTTGGGAATTTCTTATACCATACATATACTCCAATTAACAAACCAAGCTTATCAACTCTACCGTGACAAACCATCTATCATGAAAAAACTGATTTTTAAAAACCGTATCATTTTCTACTACGGTTCCAGTCATTTACTGACTTAAGCCAAAAGGCACAGGGAAATATTAAGCAGTTCTCCACCAACATCTTAACATACAGACGCCAAAAGGATATCCTTATCCAATCCAATTCAGGGCAAGGTCATACGGAGTGTTCTTTCAGCACCCGAAGGCTCTGCCAGTCTGCCGAAGAACACGGCTGGGAAGGAGTTTCTCACAGAGCAAGAGAGAAACAGAATGGCAGTGAGCCAGGAGAGAGCTTGTAGCAGAGATTAAAGACTGCATTTCTCTGCCCAGTAAAAGAACATATCCACCACGTGCTGACAGTAAGGCAGCCTCAGATTAAACCACACAAGAACACAATTCTCTGAGCAGTTTGCTTCTTTATACAACAGTTTAGCAAAGCATTTTGTTTTCAGCCAACGTATCTTGGACAAGTTGCTTTTCTTTCTTTCTTTCTTTCAGTAGGGGTAAACCATCTTAAATCTAAATGCTTCAGTTTAATACTGTCAGGGATTAGGCGACCCTTCTCCCCAAAGATGGTGGAGCTGAAAGAAAGTTTCTTCCGGCAGAACAGAAGCCTTTGATGAGAGTATAGAGAGACATTCTGAAAGCAAGAAAGGCATCCAATGCTACCCTGGAAGCCTAAAAGCAGATCTCTTTTCCATAGCAGTTTATGAGTTGGTAGAATACTGTTTATCTGATCTGACTGCAGAAGTGGCAGGCTGAGTGTCACATCACAGGGACAATATCTGAAGTCTTCAAGAACCCAAAGATTTTAACATTCCCCAAGAAGAAAACTGGTAAGCCTAGCATGTTCCTGAGGAGACATGAAAGGCTCCCCTGCTGTTCAGTAATGTCTCGAAGGAATTCAGCCTGACTTGCAAGGAGAATCGGAGCCCATTTGCCATCTTATGAAGCTGTGCAGGAAGATACACTCTATGCATATTCCAGAACAACGCCCTCCCCTCATCACACTGTATAGGAGAACCTTCCATGTTAGTTACTTCTGAAATGTCCCAGTTTGATTTCAAGTGGTTCTTACTCAGCCCTGTGCAAATGCCTTTTTTTCAAGAAGAGTTCTGATCCATTTAAGGGCAGAATGTTGAACGAGACCCTCACCCAGCCCAAAAAACTCACAGGCTGATCTTGCATCAGCTGGACTCTCACAGGGATGTTGTGATGATAAAGGGGGGAGAGGAGAGAAGTTCATACCTTAAGCTCACTGGAGGAAAGACAGAATATAAATGCAATGAATAAATGTCAATCCTCTATCCAGATAGTAAGTATTTGCCCCCTGCTAGGCTTTCTGATACTCTTTCAGTTTCATTCAACAGAAACTCACTCTGTGAAAAGTTTCAAAAAAAAGTAGCAACAAAATTTTTGTCTACCAAGAAAAGTTGTTCTTTCCTTAAAGACTCTCCCAAAGCACTAAAAAATGAACTTGAGACCAAATAAAGATTTACAGTGGAATTATTCAGGAGGACACTCTTATCTTTATTTTTACATTTTGAATAAATTATAAGAAGTTACCATTCTGCAGAGTCTGTGCCCGGGATTCCTTTCCCAAGTTCACATGAAAGCCTCCAACTGTTTGAGATTTTCCTGCCGCTACAAGGAAGAAAAAAGAAAAAGCTTGTCAAATACAACAGACTAACAGAAGTGTGACAATAAAACTTGCAATGGCTTCCTTAAGTTTCACACTAACAAGCTTCAGTAGAGACAGAAATAGAGGCCCATCTTACCCTTATTAAAGATCCACCAATAGTCATCATGGAGCTCAAACTTTGTCCCCTTATGCAGCTGTACCAGACTACAGTGGTGCCTCGCTTAACGGGCGCCCTGTTTAATGACGAATCCGCATAGCGATGGCTTTTTTGCGATCGCTTTTGCAATCGCATTGCGATGTTGCCTATGGGGAAAATTTACTTTGCGATTTTTCCCCATAGCCCATTTTCGCCCAGCTGAGCGGCTCCCGCCACTCAGCTGGGTGAAAATGCCGGTGGTTCCAAAATGGCCACCCGTTGTGTTGCCTTGCTTTAGAGGCACCGAAAATGGCCGCCCCTATGGAGGATCTTCGCATAACGGTGAGTTTCCCCCCATGGGGGGAAATGCGTTCCTATAGGGTTTTTTGCCCCGTATAGCGACAAATCCGGATAGCGACAATTTATCCGGAACGGATTATCGTCGCTATGCAGGGCACCACTGTATAGCACATACAAAAAGCATAACCTCAACCACATCCACATATATTCAGTGTATATGCGAACGGCTTCATTTCACACATACGCTACATAATATATACAAATCAGCAACTGTTTTCCTAGATACATTTTCAGGTTTTCAAGGCAGTTCACATGCTCACTTAATGTGCTTCCCAAAGAGTTCTGTTATAAAGGATGTGTTTCTCAGCACATGATCTGTTCTTATCATTCCCTTCTCTTCTCTCCCTCTTTCCTCTGTTGCTTCTGTTTTCATCAGCCTTGCTGACTGGACCAACAATCCATCTCATCAACTTCTTCTTTCCTACCATGGTCAAGCAGATGCCTCTGGGAATCCCACAAGGAAGGCCATCCCCAGCAACTGGCGCTCCCAGGCATCCTACCTGATAGCTAATGGGTATCAATAAGCTTACCGTTCAAAATATTGTCCTAAAACCATCAAAATCAGTGTGGCTGCCATCATGGCAACTCACAACAGTGAATGCCACCTTCCTGGGAGTCCCTGCCACCCTTATGGGCAGCTTCGGAGCTCTCAAAGGGCTTTTCCCTGACATTGGAGGAAACCTTTTGAAAGCTTACCAGTTTTCTTCTTGGGGAATGTTAAATTCGAACTTCCCGCCCTTTCTCCCTGCCTTTTTGGCTTCAGAGGTTTCAGAGGACTTCCTGGGATGTCGGAGGAAGCCCTTTGAAAGCTCCAAAGGCAGGGAGGAAGGGCAGGAAATTCGAATTTCCTGCCCTTCCTCCCTGCCTCTGGAGCTTTCAAAGGGCTTCCTCCAATGTCGGGGAAAAGCCCTTTGAGAGCTCTGAAGCTGCCCATAAGGGTGACAGGGACCCCCAGGAAGGTCTCCCAGGGCTTGCACGCCACCATGGGAGACCTCCCTGGGAGTCTTCGCCTCTGCGATTGGTGCCTTCAGAGGTTTCAAAGAGCTTTTCCACGAGGAAGCCCTCCGAAAGCTCCAAAGGCAGGGAGGAAGAGCAGGAAATTTGAATTTCCCACCCTTTCTCCCTGCCTTTTTGGCTTCCGAGTTACCGAAGCTAACCCAGCACCGGGAGGCTAGAGCTGGCTGGGCGCTTGGCAACTCACCCCCGGCCATAGCGGAGGCAGCGTAGCGCCGGGAGGCTAGAACTGGCCGGGTGCTTGGCCGCTCGCCCCTGGCCGCACGGAGGCAGCGGAGCACCGACAGGCTTTGGACTGGTAAGTCCTTTTTTAAAAAAAACTTTTCTGTGTGGGTTTTGGAGGGTGGGTTTGGACCGGGGGAGTTATGTTTCTGTGTGTGTGTGTGTGTGCGTGTGTGCGTGCGTGCGTGTGTGTTTTGCAGTCCCAACGTGGGACTTGCTCTTTTTATTTTTATTTTGGTGTGGTTTTTTTTAAATGCTGGAACGGATTAATTCCGTTCCCATGCATTTCAATGGGAAATGGTACTTCGACTTACAAAATTTCCGAGGTACAAACATCCTTCCAAAACGGATTAATTTCATAAGTCGAGGGCCCACTGTATTCATCTGATCCTTTTGGTATTATATACTCAGTGTTGTTAGCTACTGTCTTTTAATTGTAAGCCATTTTAGATCCTTTAAAAATATATTTTAAAGAAATAAAAGAAATACATGGCATAAAGCCAACTGAAGATAGCGAGAGTAAGTAGGTCTTGAAGATATATCGTATTTCTCTGAAAATAAGACAGTGTCTTATATTAAATTTTGCTCCAAAAATGCAGTAGGGCTTATTTTCAGGGGATTTTTTTTCCATGTACAACAATCTACATTTATTCAAGTATAGTCATGTCATCTTTTGGTTGCTGCACAAGGGTGGAGGGCGGGGTTTCACTTAACTGGGGCTTATTTTTGGGGTAGGGCTTATATTACGAGCATCCTGACAAATCATACTAGGCCTTATTTTCAGGTTAGGTCTTATTTTCGGGAAAACAGGGTATGAATTATTTTGCATAAGCACAGGCCAGAATGGAATAGTTAAAGCTAAACTACTTGTATGTTTTTTTTATTAAACCACTCAAAAAGGTATCACACTGGAAATATGTTGTTTGCTAAAAGCATAGATTGGAACTTAGCCACCTGCTCCACATATCACCATTCCTGTTTTATAGCTTCCAGAACAAAAGCTACAACTATACATCATGATAGGGCCTTTTCTGAAGAAGGATTTTAATTGTGGAACTCTTCCCAAGAGAGGTCAGGCTGGCTTCACCTCTGTTGAGTTTCCAGCAAGTGGGTAAGACTATATATTCGGTCTTATATATATGCACCAGTGCTGACCATAGTTAATGCTGGCCAATTTCCTTCACAAACATGGGTTGTAAGCCCACTTGACGGTTTCAAATTCTAGATTATCAGGAAAACACAGCTATTACTGATTCTCATGTAACTCTAGATAACACTGCATAATATTTTGTTTCATTGGCTGTACATAAGCTGCTCCAGGAGTTACGGAGCAGGATAAACACATATGCATTCCCAGATAATACTGGCCTGCGAAAACAAGAGATAATTTGCTCTGAAAAACAGAAGTAACACACATACAGAAGCTATGGATTTTGCTTTTTGTAGCATGGTTTTCTGGGAGCCAGCATTATGTCTGTATCAGATCTCAGTCTAAAACCATAAACAACCCAAGAACATATGAATGACAGATTCCCCATTGCTCATTTCATAATTTTAAAATGCTATTCTACTGACATGGTGACATTTGCCGAAATTCACATTTCCTGAAAACCCTGATGTACTGATGAGTAACTCCTCAAATTCCATTCTTCTGTCACTTGCAATCGAGAACCGATTCAGAAGAGACCAGTATTCCACCATATTCGTGCAAAGGATTCTTCTGCTGTTATCATACAGAGCAAGCATTCTCAACAGCCAGTGGACTGCTGAGACAAGATGGCTGAATAGAAGCTCTGAGCACACCTTTTGCGCTTAGCAGAGATAACACCCAAGAGAGTATGAAGAATCCTGGAGAACACACAACTAATATTAAATGAGGAGCCCAGAAATACCTGAAACCCTAACCCTTATCTTTTACCCTCCCATGCCCACCCATAAGCATTCTTAACACTACTGCAATGATTCCAAGGGAAGCAAGCTTCCTTGAGAACTGAAGAAAGGGCCAAAGACAAAAAAACTGACTCTTAAAATGGTAAGGTCACTACAACTAGAAATATCTACAGAACACTCACACTTAGGGGCAGTCCAGCAGTATGACTCACAATTAAGTTCCAACTGGAAGAACAATAGCTGCCTTAGCATTCACGAATTTCCATTAACTGGAGGATGACACAGTTGTATCACTATAACTACAAGAACTGCTTTGCTCAACTCTTAAAGGGCAAATGGCTTTAAGACAAGCTGGCTACCCTCAAGAGAATCAAATTGCTTAGCACACATCTCACAGGCATCATCAAGAACAGCATTTTGCTTTTTTTATATAACAGAACCAATTGCCAATTATTTTGACGACAGAAAGCAAGGCAGGAATATACACATGCCCTCTAGAGCAGTTTCTCCAACCTGGTACTCTCTGGGTATGTTGAACTACAATTACCATATTCACACAACCAGCATAGCTGATTATGGAAGCTGTAGTCCAATATAGCAGAGGGCACTGGAAAAAGATGGAAAAGGTTGATCTGAAATTTAGTAGAGGACACAACAGTATCAAATACCAAAGAAGATGCATGCCCAAGAAGCCAACAATGGCACCATATCCTCTCTCTGTTTTAAGGCAATCTGAGCACAACATGTGGTATTTCACATCAGAATTGTAATGCTCTGAAGAGAAGACCAGAACATGCCTAAACTTCTATTGCAGGAATGGAGAACATGGAGTGCTACTGATGTTATAGTGAGCAACTCTCATTATTTCTCAGCAGTAGTAGTACTTAGCTAGGGCTGCTCCAAGCTGTAGCCCATTAATATCTAAAGGATGACATATACCCCATATCCAGTCCTATAGATCTTCTGTAGGATTTCCTATCAAAGCTAAACAGTCTACACACATAGGTCATACAGGCAAGCTACTTGAAGGCCAACTCATAGGCTGTAATGGGAACAAATTAGCATCCCACCCAAAAAGGCGGAGGAGAGACAATTCAATATATAAATCATCTGATGAGGCAACAGAATCAGCCCATGGTAATGTTTTCAGACATAGAAAAAAATCTGATTTTTGTGCTACCTGCAATCATAAACACAAGGTGTCAACCCAGACCTTTACTAATTTTGAAATTATCTTGAAATTATCTGTTTTATTTCAGACTCCTAAAATGCTACAATAAAATAATTACAGCCGAAGAGCATGATATTTATCAGAACTATCGAGCCAAAGAAGTTGGTGATACAGTAGAAATACTCATTTTTCTCAAGTCAGGCAATATGCAGACTTAAATAATACTTTCAACACCATACATTTACAGATAGAGGGCAGTTACACAGTAAGCAGAAAAAGTGTTACAATATCTAGTTCCTTAGACAATCATAATGTGATAATGTCAAAAATTCAGAACGTGTCTAACTGTGAGAACATCATGGATTTCACCAGCTACTCTGGTAGATCCAACATATAAAATATATACACTACACAGTACAGCAATATGTGTAATTCACTGCACCAAATGCAAGGATTTTTTTTAATTCAGTCTGAAATTAAAACCTAGTCTTAAGAAGATGTTGCTTGAAAGCCTTCCATTCTTATCTCAACCCATTTTACAGAAATGTGGATAGATGTGCATATGTCTAGTATAGTAATGACAAGCTTTATCAAGCCCACTCCTTTCACCTCTCTGCCGACATGCAAATACGTCTTATTACAATCCTACTAAACATCGAATGGGCTGGAAGTGAGACTAAGGTTCCTGCTCTGGACAGAACATAGCTCTTAAAGGAAAAAAAGAAGAAGAAAGCAAAAAAAGTGAAGGAAGAAATCAACACAGGCTGGCCACAAAGTGCAGAATTCAGCATTTTCCATAACTATCAAAGTATCCTCTGCAGCATTTTAAACGTCTTCATTCCACTGCGTACACAGAAAAAGGTTACCAGAAAGAAAATCTGCTCTCAAGCCTGATACAAGACTGACACCTGGAGGAAGACATGAAACAAAGAAAGAGGAAGCCATTCCTATATTGTGAATTATCTCCTGGGGAGCATCAATTCTGCACTCTCTCTACACATGCATCATCAAGATGACTTAAGAACATTTACAATAAGACTATGGGAAGGCAATGCAATGAAGGGCAAATAAAGTTTTTAATATGACAATAGGGAGGTGGTACGCTGAGTTAATAAAAATGTTTTATTAAATCAGTTTTCTTCTTTTGGTGACAACAAAAAAGTAAAAGGTAAACTGAAATATCTTTCAAGAACACTGCTCTTTCTACCAGTTAATCCAATTAAGATCATTAGCATTCTGCTCATCTAAGACATGTGATTTTCTGAAGAGACGCCTGGATATCTATAGTCAGAAATATCAACGTGGGAAGCAATTTTTATACCTTTATTTTATGCATTTCATCAAAATATCAGATTGCTGTCAAAATAGTTAAGTCTCTTCATATGCTGTGTTAGTTATTATCAGTCTAAGGTCTATCATAAAAGGAATTGGGGCAAACATAAAAATAAGCAATTCAGGTAACAAATCTTCAATTATATAATAAACAGATTATACTGACTGGGTGAAATGGCCTCTGCAAGCCAAAAACCAGGATTTCAAGTCAATTTTGATTCTTTGCATAATTTATAACTTTAAAAACCTTTTTAGAAATGCTGTATTTTATTCCCTTCTGTATGATTGAAACTGCAGTCTCATTCCAAGAAGGAGCTATCACCTTCAGCAAACCTTTGCATCACTGTTAAGAAATGGGATTAGTGTCTTCTAATTGTTGTTGTTTAGTCGTTAAGTCATGTCCGCCTCTTTGTGACCCCATGGACCAGAGCACGCCAGGCCCTCCTGTCTTCCACTGCCTCCTGGAGTTGGGTCAAATTCATGTTGGTCGCTTCGATGACACTGTCCAACCATCTCATCCTCTGTCGGCCCCTTCTCCTCTTGCCTTTACACTTTCCCAAAATCAGGGTCTTTTCCAGGGAGTTTTCTCTTTTCATGAGATGGCCAAAGTACTGGAGCCTCAGCTTCAGGATCTGTCCTTCCAGTGTGCACTCAGGGTTGATTTCCTTAAAAATGATGTCTTCTAGTAGCAATATACAGTATTATTAGAAACTACACCTAGAAGAAAGGATGAGGTCTGGGATGGGATCTTCACAAGCCAAACAGCAAACTTCTGTGGGTCTGATCAAACCCATGGACCAGAGATTTTCTAAACCTGTTTTGGTAGTTACATGTTAGATACAAAATGCTTTAATGCACCAAATAAAGAAACAAGAACTGGTTTTGCAAAAAAATCAATCAATCAGAGGCCAAAGACACTTCTACACAAGCAGGTGCTACAAATCCAGTAATGTCGAATGACTATCATTTTTCTCCTTATCCAACAAACTTTACTTTATTTGGACTTATACCCTGCCCTTCTAGACAAAGTCTACTCAGAGCAGCTAAGAAAGGAGCTGTCCTAAGACTATTTATTTATTGATTGATTGATTTGATTTATATACCACTCCATTAGTGCACTGTTCTATTTATTGTTTAGAACAGTAAAACATAACAATCAATCACATTAAAAAACAACAACACTGAGAATAGCAATAAACTCAGGAGAGGCATAATCTGCAGTTTAAGCATGGAACACAAGGCATATTAAAATATATGTGCATATTTTTTAAAAAATCAGGCAGGGTTACGGAGAAAGGCCTCTCTGAAAAGCAGTGTTTTCAGGCATCTATTAAATGTTGGGAGGGAGGGGGTCTTGGTGTTACCATGGAGAAGGCCCTAGCTCTGGTATTTATTTTTTATTTATTTATTAAATTTATTTGTACCCTGCCTATCTGGTCATTGCGACCACTCTAGGCGGCTTCCAGACAAATAAAAATACAAAAAACATATACATATAGCAAAATAAAAATATAAAGGTAGGTAATTTCCTGGCCTCCTTCAGAGTAGCCACCCAGAGAAACATTACTTTGGAAGACCTAGTGGTGCAGGTAGATGACATCCAAAAAATATGCTCCGACAAGTAGCATGGTACCAAATAGACATGGGGGCATTCGTACACAAATACAAATACCCCTGCCAGGTGGACATAATGAGGGTTCACCTGCCTTGAGTCGGACTGTCCACTCACCCTTCTGCTGCTGCCGCAGGCTCCACACTCCCTCCCTATCGCTCCGGAGGTCACAGTCAGCTAGCCACTCCTGGCAGGAGGTGGGACGAGTCTCCCTGCCAGGTTGAAGACTGGCTCGCAGACAGGGCACTCTGGAGTGATTGGAAGGGAGTGCACAGCACGCAGCAGCAGCAGAAGAGTGAGTGGACAGTCCAGCCACCCCACCTGTGTGGGGGTATTCATATACAAATCCGAATACCTCCATCTCTAGTTCCAAACCATGAAGAGCTTTATAGGTGACCATCAGAACCTTGAATCTGACCCAGAATACGACAGGTAGCTAGTGCAAGCTATTTCTGAAGTCTATATTACAAGGATGAGGAACTCACAGCTCTCCATATGTTTTTGGACTACGGTTCATAGGAACGCCAGCCACAGTGGCTGGAACTGATGAAAGCTAGATTATAACAACTTCTAGGGGGGGACACACGATTTTTACTACTTCAATAGAAGCATTTTCAAGCTTTTGTCAATAACAAAAAAATCACTGTTCGAGAAAAGAGTCCCTTCTCACTGCCAAAATCCAGCATCAACCTATGTAAAAAGAAAATGCTGCCAAGAATTACTAGTGGGAAACTTTTTTCCCCCAACCTTGCTGGTCTGTTGGTATGAATTGCCACAGGCTGTGGTGGAGGATTACTATGGACTTTAGTACAACAAAGTTCACAAAGCAATGAAAAGGTTTAGGGTTGAGACATAATTTTAAGTTTATACTGCTAAAGCAGTGGTCCTTAACCTTTGTTACTCGGATGCTTTTGAACTGCAACTCCCAGAAACCCCAGTCAGGACAGCTGGTGGTGAAGGCTTCTGGGAGCTGCAGTCCAAAACTCCTGAGTAACCCAAGGTTAAGAACCAGTGTGCTAAAGCATTCACTTGCTTATTTTATCCTTGCATACAGGAATGGATGCCTGTTTCCATGTCAAACATCCAGGATTTACAAGGGACAATTACAAGGTCCTAGCACAAATACAATCCATAATTATTTTATTTAGCCCAGGATATGCAATGTGCCATTTACAGATAATATGCATGTATCAATTTTTATGTCTCTCACAAAACTAAATTTTGCTGGTGCGGCAGTAGCAGGTTGCCTTTAACAAGGCAAACATGTAGCATACATCACATTTTTAAGTGAACCTAGAAGTATGATTCTGCTTGAAAATAAAAGAACTTTTAAAAACAAGGCACCCCCGCCACGTGCCTTGTTTTTAAAAAAGAATAATAACTTCATTAATGGTGTTGACAGCATACAAATTAGAAGAAATCAGGTACAATCTCAGAAAGACAAAGCAATTCAACCTATGATTAGCCTAAAACTGCTTGTGGGCACTGACTGCAAAATGTTTCCATTTCCCCTTTAACTGAACTGGCTACTGATAAGTTTTAAGTTGCAAGAAGCACAGCCTGTAGCAAAGCCAGTTGGCTCTAAGTCAGGGGTGTCCAACCTTTCACCTTCCCTGGGCCATATTAGAAGATGAAAATTTGGTTTGGGCCGCACATACATTTGGTTTGGGCCACATGGGGGGGCAGCCCTAGCCATCCTCCGCAGCCCCACTCCAAGCGCGCTTACCGGCAGCTGTGATCTCAGACAGCAGAGGCTGCCAGCTTCGACTCTGGCGGCTTTATGGGGCCAGGAGGAGGTCCACCTATTGACAGGGATGGCACAATGCAGTCACAGAGTCCCCCTGTCCCCTCCCCTCCCACTCCTTCCTTCATTCACTCTCTCCCCCTCTACATTCTGGCCGCAAGCGCCGGCAGTGTAACTTGAAACTTTGGAATTTCTTTAAAAATAAAAAATTGCACTGGGCCGCATTACGAGCTGACCTGGGCTGCATGCGGCCCTCGGGCCGCAGGTTGGACAAGCCTGCTCTAAGTCCCTATTTTTCTGATTCATACCTCAGTCCATCTTCCAATATGCAATACACCATCACTTGCCAGTGATGCATTATTGCACTTTACATAGAATAGGCCCAAACCTGACATCAGAAATAACAATACATTGGTCCCTCGCTTGACGATGTTAATTCGTTCCAGCGAAATCGCTG